>NW_005841857.1:2992594-2995065 GCF_000455745.1 Alligator sinensis
AGAGGTGTGAGGCAGTTTGGGGCAAGGGGTCTACTGCTGGGAAGGGAGGTATTTTGGACTGAAATGCTGAATTGGGGAAGTTGGGGAGATGTGGTCTCAGCTTTTTGGCTTATGTGAGAAGGCAGGCCGAGCCCCCACCCCCAATGCAGGTCAGAGAGTGGTAGTTAGCAGGCCTGTGCGAAGCGGCTAGTATTCATTTCAGATTCAGATTTGACTGATTTGGGGGACTGTGATTCGATTTGGTGATTCGAATCACTGTCCCAAATCGATTCAGCCAAATCTGATGGGTATTTTCGATCCGGTTCAGCTGTGCCGGCTCCCTCTGCCCCACTTACCTTTGGGGGATTAGCTGTTGCTCCCCTCGCTGCTGACTCCACAGCTGCGTCCACCTCTGCCTCTGCCTCCACCTTGGGTCAGGTAAGGGGGCACACGTGTGTGTGGGATGCACATGTGCCCAGTTCCCTCCTCTCTTCTCTGCTCCTGGCTCCCAAGTGCTGGGGGCTACGTCAAACCATGACTTTTAAAGGCCGTGGTTTGAATTTCCTGTGGCTGCCTCAACAATCAATCAGGCACTCCTGGCTTCCCAGAAGTGCCTGCTGGCAGTTCTGCCCCCTACGTTCTCCCGCTGGGGGGATCCGGTGCTGCTGGTGCCTGTGCCCCGAGGGTTAGCCCCGGGGGTGCTCCCTAGCCCTCCCCCTGTTTGCGCACTCTGTTCGCGTGGCGCGGCTCGGGAGCATGGCTCCCTACTGGTTCAGCTAGAAGGGATCAGTGAGGACCTAGTCAGGGAAATTCTGGAGGGACTGGATGGATCTCCACCCCAGAGTGCTGAGGGAATTAGCAGAGGTCATTGTAGGACCCCTGGCACGGCTTTATTAGCACTCATGGTGCTCTGGCATTCTGCCAGAGGACTGGAAAAGGGCCAATGTGGTCCCCATCTTCAAAAAAGGGAGGACAGAGGACCCAGGAAACTATAGGCCCGTTAGTGTTACCTCGGTCCTGGGTAAGCTTTTTGAGAGAATTAACCTGGCGCATGTCTGCGAGGGGCCAGCAAGGGAAATTATGCTTAGAGGCAACCAACACAGGTTCATTAGAGACAGGTCCTGTCAGACCAACCTGGTGGCCTTCTATGACCAGGTCACAAAATCCTTAGGTGCAGGTGTAGCAGTGGACATAGTCTTTCTGGACTTCAGGAAGGCCTTTGTCACCGTCTCTCATCCCATTCTCATTAAAAAAATAGGAGACTGTGGCATCAATACCTACACAGTCAGATGGGTCACCAATTTGCTGGAGGGCCGCACCCAGAGAGTGGTGGTGGAAGAACCTTATTCGACCTGGAGGGATCTGGGCAGTGGGGTTCCCCAGGGCTCAGTCCTCGGGCCCGCACTGTTCAACATCTTCATCAGTGACTTGGACGAGGGGGTAAAAATCACCTTGTTCAAATTCGCAGATGACACTAAGATGTGGGGAAAAGTGGGCATGATAGAAGGGAGGGACAATCAGACCTGGACAGGTTACAGGGGTGGGCAGATGAGAAAAGGATGGGTTTCAAGACTGACAAGTACAAGGTGCTGCACCTGGGGAGGAAGAACCAGCAGCACACCTACAGACTGGGGAACGCCCTTCTCATCAGCACAGAGGCAGAAAAGGATCTTGGAGTCATAACTGATGCCAAAATGAACATGGGCTGACAGTGTGGGGACGCGGTCAGGAAGGCCATCTGTACCTTATCATGCAACCACAGATGCATCTCAAGCAGGTCCAAGGAGGTGATCCTCCCCCTCTGTGTGGCACTGGTCAGGCCGCAGTTGGAGTACTGCATCCAGTTCTGGGAGCCGCACTTCAGGAGGGATGTGCACAACATGGAGAGGGTCCAGAAGAGGGCCACTCATGTGATCTGGGGGCAGCAGGGCAGGCCCTACGTGGAGAGGCGATGGGACCTGAACCCTTTTCAGCCTCCACAAGAGAAGGCTGAGGGGGGATCTAGTGGCCATTTACAAACTAGTCAGGGGGGACCAGCAGGCATTGGGGGAGTCCCTGTTCCCCCGAGCACTACCAGGAGTGACTAGAAATAATGGTCACAAGCTGGCAGAGGATAGATTCAGGCTAGACATCAGGAGGCACTACTTCACAGTCAGGGCGGCTTGGATCTGGAACCAACTTCCAAGAGAAGTGGTGCTTGCTCCTACCCGGGGCTGGATGAACACCTTGCTGGGGTTGTTTGACCCCAGTACTCTTTCCTGACATGGCAGGGGGTCAGACTTGATGATCTGCTCAGGTCCCTTCCCACCCGACCAACTATGAAACGCTGAAACTATGATTTGGAGATTCGGCTGCTGCCAAATCTCCGAATCTCAAAATCACCCAGACCCATCCCCCTCCCACTCTTCCAGCCCAGGAATGGTTGCCCCACCTGCCCCATGTTGCATAGGGGGCTCTGCATGAGCCCCCGACCCTGCCCCTGCTGTCCCAGG
>NW_005841857.1:2995367-3000249 GCF_000455745.1 Alligator sinensis
GAGGGGGCAGGGTTTGGGGGGGGCTGGGGTATCAGGCAGGGGATGGGGCCTGGCAGTGGCCCCTCATGGTCCCCTCCCCGCTCCCCTAGCCCCGCCTCCCCTGCCCCCTACTTACCAGCTCCAAGTCCGGCTGCAGCAGGCCGGGACTGCCTGAATCATCGAAGCTCTGAGCTTCGGAGAGCTTTGAATGGGAGAGCTTTGAATCAATTCATACCTTTAATTGGTCCCTTGATTTGATTCGGATTTGGAGATTCGGCCACCAAATCGGACCAAATCTCCTCCGAACTGAATCACTACCCAAAGCTTCGCACAGCCCTACTAGTTAGCCATGTTAGCCTGAAGTCAGGGAGGAGGCAGGGTAAGGTGGCATATAACTGGTTCAGAGATGCATACATATGCATAGGCCACAGCATCTGGTGAAGTAGGCTATGTAGATCACAGTGCATGGAGTTGTGGTTGGGGGCAGGTCTTAAAAACAAAAGGATTACTGTAGTTATGGTACAGAGAGACAAAGCCAGGGGAATGAGAATTTCAGTGGCTGTGAAGTTGAGATGGGCATATTTATGGAAAGCAGTAATACATTTTGAGATGCAGCTGTGGGAAAAGAAGGGAATTCAGAGCCGAGGGGTGAGTGATTAATGTCACAAAATACTGAATGTGCAGCACTCATTCTAGGTGATTATTGGAAATGCTTCTGTCTCTAGACCTCTTTGTATAGCTGATTCAAACCAAATCAACAAAGCTGGCAATCATCCATTCACATAAAAAGAATCACCCAGGCTACTGTGAAAGGCACGGTAGGCCATGTCATGCTAACCTAGGGTGTTTGATTGCTTCTTGTCCCTTTCACAGTGGCCTATTATTAGCATCGATCCAAGACGTGAATGAAAACTAATGGAACTAATTCACATCGTGCTAGAATGTTCAATATTTAGGTCTTCAGGCTGTTACTCTGAACGGTTTTACTCCTTCTGATGCAGGGCCTGATTCAAAGCCTCCTGAAGTCAGTAAAGCCTTTCCACTGACTTAAATGGATTTGGGATCAGGTCCTCAGAGTGAGCGCAAAGGGATTCTGTATTGCATTGCTTGCTTGTGCAGACAAGCAGGCCGTTAGGATGGCTCTCACTCCTTCCAAGCGCCTTGCTCAAATAGGGTTAAATGTGTACTGGCCAATATTTCTGTTTTCTAGCCTTTATCTTAGCTGTTTAAGAGATGGGGAGTTGAAGGAATTCGTTAAAATGAAATGACTCATCCAATAGAATAGTTAAGGACTTAATTGGATCTCTAAAATGAGTAACTCAGGTTGGTCCACGGAAGGGTAGAACAGGTGTCAAGCATGACAGATATCTTGGTGCAGCTAGTGAGCCTCGTCAGTGAGTTCAAAGCAGTGAGGGGGGATGCCAAATGCCTTGTCCTTGCATCTATAGTATAATAACGACCATGCATAAAATCATCAACATGATCTACATGGCCCTGCTTCTTTTGGGATCCTCATAGAGGAGGCTCAGTGTAAAAGTCTCTGTGTAACAGGAGTTTCCTGTAGCGTTAGCCATTAATTATCTCTGACTGTGCCCACTAGGATAAGAAGGGATGAGACATCTTAAATGATGACACATAGGAAATTTAGAAAACCTGAACTAGACACTGTCTATCAAATATGGATTACAAGTTGTTTAATAAGCTGTGATTAGATACTTTGCATTTAAGTACTAGGGGTCGATCCAAAGTCAGTTCAAATTAACAGAAAGTTTCCCTTTGTCATAAATACAGGTTGTGTGAGGTCCCTTCCAACCCTACTTTCCTATGATCCTATGAACTTCAGTTCAGGCCCCCAGCTAAACTGAGATTTTTGGCTTAGAAAGGCAGGCTCAGGTTCTGCATCCAAGTCTAAAGCTTCGATTCCTCCATCCAGGAGTTTGCCTGGGATGGTCTGGTGTACTTGCTTGTTTTCGGATGATCTGATATCAATGGGGCATTTATTCCAGGATAAGAAAGGCATGCATTCATGCATATGTCCACACAGGATCAACTGAATCCATGGTGTTCACATGAGGGATGACCACTTCATGCAGGTGTGGTTAGAGGTATATTTCTGACAGCTGTGACATACTTATAGCAGTCACCAACTGAAGCTGGTCATCTTTTTTTCATTTTTATTCCACTGAAGCACATTTAAAAATGACTTTATTACCATTGTAGAAACAGAGTTCCCTTTTACCTCCTTAAACAACTGACGCTGGCTAAAATGAAATATTCATCGAAATTTTGTTGCTATGTCTATGCCTTCAATATTTAGTCATTTTTATTTTATAACATATTCTTCCAAAACTATGTAACCTTTAAAAATAACTTTTTAAATAACATAACTCCAAAATGAAAGTGGTTTCAATGTTTTAGGATGCCTCTCTTCAACTTCCTGAATTGTTCTTTATTGTTTTATCCATCATGGTTTCTCTCTGATGAAAATGTCAATCAATAATAACTCCCTGCAAAAGTGTCCTACTTTTTCGTAATTATATATCTCTTCACGGAAAAGCTTTGAATGCAAACTGCCCCAATCATCTAATATAAATGATTTGAGAGCCCATTCCCCAATAATATGCAAAGACAAACTCTTCCTATTCTTCAGTGTTTCCTTTGTCCTGTTATAGTTGCTGGAAAAACAAGGGAGATGTGAACAATATGTTATGTAGTATGGGACCCCCACAGAGATTATCTGAAAGCTAAATAGACATTGAACAGCATAGCCTTCCAACTCCAAAATACCTGAAGCAACCAATCATATTTACATAGAAGAAGAGTAAAAGATGGATAGAAGAAAATAATTAGGACACTGGCATCTACATTTTGAACCTGAAGCAAATTACCTGACTAGAGTCTGTCCTACGATGAGGCTTGTCTCTTTTTGGAGACACTGTACTAGGGCAAAGGAAATTTGTTCCAGTGAGGATCCTGTACTCAGGGCAAAATGAAACTGTCTTGGAGGTTGGCTCTGGATTTAGGATTCAGAAACCTTGTTTGGGAGGAAGTGGGGTGGGGAGGACCCGCCCTCACTACAACCTTTTCATTCAATAGTAGGCAAATTTATTGATACACAGTAAAGCAGAGAAAAAGCAATATAAACAATCCAGCAATTCTATATATCTCCCAAATCCTAGGGCTGTCATCGGAGTCAAAGTACATCTGGCCAGGACACAGTCTTCACTCTGAGGCTGTCTCTTAGGTGTCAGATATCAGCAGTTTGGAGGTGGGATGCCGAGGCCCACACACTCACAGCGGGGTGTATGAGACGGGCTGCTGGTATGCCCTCTGTCCATGGTGGGCTCAGGGACCGTTCCTCGGGGATGGGGACAGGGATGGGGAACCCTCAGGGGGAGAAGGACTGGGAGGGAAACAGCAGGGATGAGACAAAGGGAGGGTCCAAAAGGAAGAGAAGGAGGACCCCCTTTGTTACTCTCAAGTCTGCTTTTGTATTCTTGTTCCCTCCTGATGACTCTTGATGACTCTTCATCTGTGGCTCTCTTTGGCCGGTCCCTCTGAGTGCTCACACGTTCATGTAGACTTTTGAGCCTCCTAATTTGGTCTGTTCCCCCAAAACCAGGACTTAGGTCCCCCTCTGCTTTGGGGCCTTGCAGCTGGTGTCACTTGTCTTGTCTTATGGGCAATATGGTACATACTCCCTTGGTTCCCAGGCTGTTTTACCCGATTATGTGTCCTTTTGAGTTAGACAACCTGTTTGCCTTGAAGGCTGTGATCTTGTGTTATGGCATGCCCCCTCAGTTTTTAGATTATGTGTTCATCCATTGGCCTTGTTGTGTTAGACAGCCTGTCTGCTTCCAAGGCTGGGAGAAACTGTGACTATGAGACCCGAGCTTCTTAGAAATCGGTTAACCCCTGCTGTACATATTAAACCATTTTAATACATATATCTATACCTATAAGCCATTTCCCAAAAAAACAAACCTTGTAAATACCATTTCTAAGCCAACATCAGACAGGGACATCTTTGAAAGGGAAAGAATGGAACAACTCCACCATGCCCATGTGTTCACCCATCGCAGAAGAGTATCTGCTTTAGCCTGCAGCCCATAATGCACCTCCCACTGTGCAGGGGCCACAGGCCTGGGTAGCATTACTTGTGTGTTGTAGGGACTCAGATGTGGAAGCAGCTGCTAGCAGTGTGGTGACACCTGGGCTGATGTGGGAGGACCCCAGTCATGAAGAACCTGCTATGGTGTGGTTGGAGGAGCTGGGGATTGTGTGTAAATTCATTGTGCATAAGGGTCATCAGTAGTGTTTGTAAATAAGTATTCAATAACTCACATAAATATTAATCAGGTTATTTATTAGTGCTTCAATGTCTAATTATTGTTTATGGTTCTCCTTTATACCAATATCATACCTGAAAGGTTATCAGTTTGTGAACTCCATAGGCACCCAAGTGACTATTTCCGTACCACTAGTGCTCCTTTTGTGTATTGTATATAGAGTTATTTTCATGGCAATTTGTATCCACTTTAGTTAAATCTTATTCTCTGTGTAATTGAATTGTATATTCAAATATAATAAAAGCCATAGCACTTCCGTGTGTGTGTGTACCTGTCTGTAATGCTCCTGGCCAACCACCGCTGGGAGCCTTATTGATAGACAGACAGACAGGCGAGGCGGTGGGGACCAGGGTGTGCTCCTCTGTGTGCGTGGGGAGGGGAGGGGAAAGGAAGGGGTGTGGCTTGTGGCCCTGCGGGGGGCCATGGCACATGGCAGGGCCTGGCGTGTGGCTGCAGGGTGCCTTAGGGAGTGGGCGGGGGGCGTATGGGGAGTGCTTGCTGGCAGCAGCACATGGCTGTGGGGTGGGGCATGGCCCTCACCCCCACTCCCTGTG
>NW_005841857.1:3000461-3008647 GCF_000455745.1 Alligator sinensis
CTGATCCTGGCAGGGGCTGGGCTGCGCTCAAGCTGGGCGGGGCTGTGGGGCCATGGGAGCCCAGTGGCTTCTATAGGGCCGAGGTGGGTGGCTCCCACCACTGCACAACTTATGGGGGAGCTGGGTGAGGGGGTGCCACACCTTGGCTCCCTGGTACCATGCCCCTGCATGAGCCACCGGGCTCTGATGGCCCCACAACCCAGCCTTGCTGGGCTGGGCCGTGGGACACTCTGAGCCTGGCTGCAGCTGTGGCCTCCGCTCCAGTGGCTTCTATAGGGCCGAGGTGGGTGGCTCCCACCACTGCACAACTTATGGGGGAGCTGGGTGAGGGGGTGCCACACCTTGGCTCCCTGGTACCATGCCCCTGCATGAGCCACCGGGCTCTGATGGCCCCACAACCCAGCCTTGCTGGGCTGGGCCGTGGGACACTCTGAGCCTGGCTGCAGCTGTGGCCTCCGCTCCACCTCTGATCCCCACCTCGCTGCCCCTGCTCTGACAGCAGCTCAGTGCCACGTGATTCCCACCACGGGGTGGGGCAGGATGGGCTTGGCAGTGAAGCGTGTGTGTGTGTGGTGTGTGTAGCATGTGGTGTGTGGCTGAGTGGGTGTTGGATGTGGCTGTGTGTGTGGCATGTGGCTGGGGTGTGTGTGTGTGGCATGTGGCTGGGGGTGTGGCTGGGTGTGTGTGTGTGTGTGTGTGTGTGTGTGTGTGCGGCATGTGGCTGGGGATGTATGTGCTTCACTTGTGGCTGGTAGCTGGGGATGTGTGTGGTGCGTGGCTGGGTGTGTGTGTGTGTGTGTGTGTGGGGTGCATGGCTGGGTGTTTGTGTAGTGCATGGCTGGGGTGTGTGTGGTGGGGTGTGGCTCCGGGTGTGTGTGTGGTGCATGGTTGGGGGGGATGAATGTAGCACATGGCTGAGGGTGTGTGTGTGGCACATGGCTGGGGGATGTGGGTGGATAGGTGGGTGTGGCATGTGGCTGTGTGTGTGTGTGTGGCTGTGCCATGTGGCTGGGTGGTGGCGGTGTGTGTCCGTGTGTGTGGCATGTGGTGGGTGGGTGGGTGGATGTGGGTGTGTGGCTGGGTGTGTGTGCCATATGGCTGGATGGGTGTGTGTTGTGTATGTGGTGTGTGGCTGGGTGGTTTGGTGACATGACTGGGTGTGTGTGGCATGTGTGTGTGTGGTGTATGGCATGTGGCTGTGTGTGTGTGTGTGTGTGTGTGTGTGTGTGTGTGGGGTGGGTGGCTGGTGTATGGCTGGGTGTGTGTGTGTGTGTGTGCGCGCGCACCATGTGGCTGGGTGGTTGGGTGACGTGGGTGTGCTGTGTGTGGCATGTGGCTGTGTGTGGTGGGTGGGTGGTGTGTGGCTGGGTGGGTAGGTGTGTGTGCCATGTGGCTGGATGGGTGTGTGGTGTGTGGCTGGGGGGGGGGGGGGTGTGGTGCGTGTCTGGGGGGGTGTGGCGTGTGGCTGGGTGCGTGTGTGTGGCATGTGGCTGGGGGGGGGGGGGGTGTGGTGCGTGTCTGGGGGGGTGTGGCGTGTGGCTGGGTGCGTGTGTGTGGCATGTGGCTGTGTGTGGTGGGTGGGTGGTGTGTGGCTGGGTGTGTGTGGCATGTGTGTGTGTGGAGTGGGTGGTGGCTGGTGTGTGGGTGAGTGGGTGTGTGTGCCATGTGGCTGGATGGGTGTGTGGTGTGTGGCTGGGTGGGTGGGTGTGGTGCGTGTCTGGGTGGGTGTGGCGTGTGGCTGGGTGCGTGTGTGTGGCATGTGGCACATGGCCGTGTGTGCGTGTGTGTGATTGGGTGGGTGTGGTGTGGTGTACGGCTGGGTGGGTGTGGCATGTGGCTGTGTGTGTGTCGGTGGGTGTGTGTCAGGTGTGGGGGGGCACACAGGGCTGGACACAGAGCGGAGGCGGAAGAGGGTTGCGTGTGGCCGGATGCAGAGTGGCGGCAGCACGGGGCGGTGGGTGGTGGCGCTCCAGCCCTGCCACCCTCCCATCATTCTTGACAGGCACTTTGCTAGTCATGAAATATTTTAAAAGAATGACATCAGTTGCTGCAAAGAGTTTGTCAGTGCGAAAGGGGCCCTCCCTGATGGAAATCCCCAATTCGGCTCCTAGGAGAGCCAAGTGAGGCTTATGCTGCTGGGCACCCCAGGATTCGGCCGTGGCATGCGGGTAGCACCGTGTGCCAGGGTTATACCTAGTTCAGTTTCTTGGTCATTATCTCCAGGATCAATGAAAACTCTTCTCTGGCAAATCACTTATATTTAGTGAAGATGAAAACATTGGCAGTCAAAGAGAGATGGTGGCTGATCTTTTAACGCATCAGTGGCCTTCCAGGACCTCGGAGATCTTCAGCAACACTGGATAATATGCCCATTTGCACTTCCTTGTCATGGGTAGGGTAAGAGGTTGTAACAGGGAATCTTAAATCCCTGTTACAAGGGAAGGGGTGATACTGCTGAGGGACTTCTGACTTTGCTTCCCCCCCACCCCTTGGCTTATTTGCAGAAGTCAGGCACGGGGTAGAGAGAAGGCCTACCAGCTGTGAACCTGAAGGAGCAGGGCTGCCCTTGCCCCTTGAGGTACAGATCAAGGGTGAGGCAGGGGCAGACACTGGGAAGACCAGGGCACAGCAGGGTGAGATCCTGCCCAGTTAGATCAGTGATTCTCAATAATATAACCTTAGTCTCTCCCACCACAATATCTTTTCTGAATGTCTATCTTACTGAACTTCTTCTGGGGTTCTGTGAAATTAAGAAGAGTTATGGAGGGGGCCTTGAGGCTTAAGAAGCTGAGAAGTGCTGGACTAAACTCTGGTCTTTGGTGGGTGGCCAGAAAGTCTGTCTCTCTTTGAGGAAAGGCTGCCAGAAAGAAGGGGTGCACATACCCTCAGCACGGGGCTCCAGTAGTTAGAGAAAGATTAAAAACCGGTTGGTGTCCAGTCTGGCCACGAGGAGAATGAACAGAAAACGACTCACTGTAGTCTCCCCATCCTGTCCTCCATGTGGCTCTGAATGCATCTGCTCTCTTTTGCAAGAAATAGGATGTATCCTATGCTCCTTGGTGTCTGCTGTCTTACCTCCCAGCTCCCTGTGACTTTGGGTAGCCCGCCCCGTTCTTCTTTAGGGATTATGGAGCCTTCTGCTGGCTGGATGTGGAACAGGGGGTCCATTCACCCTGTTTATTGCAGGACTAAGCCCTCAAAGCACAGTCTTTTTATTGAACAAGCGATTCTCATTGTACAAGCAGAAAATGTGAGGAAGGTTCTGGGCATCAAGCTTGTTTTGAACCATACAGAATAAAGTCATAATTGTGCTAAGTACAGTATGGAAATCCAGTAGACTGTCAGAGAGGTATATGTGACTGCTGGATCGGGGTATTAATGACACTAACAGGTAGGTTTTGTATGGAAACCCTAGAACTAACTGGATTTGAGTAGGCCTACACCACAGACCACATCCTGGCTGCAGCTCCTTGAGGGGCTAGCGTTGAGCTGGTTGTTTCAGGTACTGCGTGCAGTGTAGGTGCAGCAGCCAGAGGTAGGTTGAGTGTGGATTAGCCACACAAGTAGTGCCCCAGAGTTGGGATTCAAGATCAATAATGTAAAGCCTTGGCTCCAAGTTCCCTTGTCCTCATCCCTGCCTTCTCTTAGCAGGAAGGTGATTATCTACCAGTCTCCTGTTTTCAAATTCAGGATGCAGTTCCTTCCGTTTTCCTATCCTGGGGTTTTTATTCTTCTGTGTATCCTTTCTGAAGAACTAAAGGCACTGCCTGTGAGCTTGGGGAGGAGGAATGATGCCATGCATCCAATGTTTACTTGACCTGACCCTGGGTTTGCTAATGGGCTTTCTGTTTTTTCCATTGTGGCCTCAGTGAGAAATGTCTCTTGTATAATATCATAGTCCTGGTTCCAGAATATCAAAAGCAATAGAACGGTACATTTTAAAACCAGCCCTTCCACTCCCCCTCCGTTTTACAAGCTCAGAACTGTGACTGGGGGGATATTTCTATTCATGGTTGTGTGGTTGTGTTGGAGGTGATGGGCATAATTGTTAGCTCGGCACTGGTTTTCTCAGCCCTCTGGGGGACACGCATTGCTGTCACTTCCTGAGGACTTTCACAGGGTTTCTTTTTAATCAGGAGTATGGGAATGTGAAGAAATCCTCTGCCCCTCACTGTTACGTCTCAGCTGTGTGTTCTCGGGAACCCTGGCACAGGATGCAGTCTGTCTGACTCACCCCCCTCCCTCCCCTCCTCTGCATAAATGAAACTGATTCAAATGCAGTGAGAGACGCACCTAAGACCATCCAGATAAGGATGACAAGAGTGAAACAACTGCCCAAGGTCTCATTTGTATTCAAGATGGAACCCGATGACCATTCATTTACATGAGAGATGGAGAACAGAAAGCCTGAAGCAGAGACTGCAGTGAATTCTGGGACCAGAGAAGCAGGGGAGCACTGCATGATGGGGAATCTGTGCTCCAAATGCTAATCAGCCCATGTTCACACACACCCAGCTCAGCATTTATCAGACCAGTTCTAATCTGGATTTACTAAGGACTCCCCCCCCGTGGGAGTCCTCTCCACAAAAGGTTATGAGCACCCCAATAATTGTTTTAAGTCTGTTAAAAGACTATAGTAAGATCTGGAAAAGTCATGCTAAGCTGAGGCTTGTGCACAACAAGTAAAAATCCAAAATCCTGATGCTGCAAGCTATCTATTGTTCCTGAAGAAACCATGAGATATCCCATCAGTATATCTGCCACCCATAGGAATTTCAAGCTGGCTCCCAAGTATTTGGGTTACTCCCTAATCTTAAGTGTTTCCTGATTATCAATCAGTTTCCTGAGATGGTCCAAACCAGATAACCCCTTGTCAATAGAAAAGACAATGATTTACACTACTGAGGGTGCTTCGAAGCAGCTGAACTGAGGGTATAAAAATCTGTAAGTGTGTGTGCTGCTAGAAGAGGAAAAGGAAGGAAAAGAAGTAGAAGCAGGAGGAAAGAAGGAGAAGAAGAAAACCCCTGTGCTGACACCATCCCCTGTCGTTCTTGGGACGCTGGAAGAACAGATCATCTCTCTCTTCAAGGATTGTGCTACGGACTGTGCCTGTCAGCTTTGCAGCCTGAGTACCGTGGACTAGGTGAGATCCCAGCGTTCTCTGTCTTCTTTCTAGGCATAAACTTCTGAACCTGAACTGTATCAGTTAAGCTTGAGTTAAGTTTCCCCAAATACTTAGTGAAACCAGGATAGTATTGTAATCGTTTGTGTTTGTTTTTCTTTTGCATGTCTATTACTACTAGTACCATTATATATTTCATATGCTTAGCAATAAATAACTTTTATAGTCAAACTGATAGTAACTGGGTATATTTTTTCTTCTCTGCTTCCCTTCCCTCCCGTGCTCTGCAGCAACGCTTCTTTTACTTAAGCTAAAGATCCCTGTGAAGCCGAAAAATATTGTGGGGTCTGCTCATCAAGAGGCCAAAGATTGGGACGTGCTGAGTTTGAAACACATAAGGGGATCAGCTTGTACAGGCTGATTGACCCAGTTTGACTCAGACGTGCCCTTATGAACTGAAAGCTGGCCCATGAAGGTGTCAGTTGGAAACCCAGCTGGATTCAGAGGGATTCTGTTCACCTGTGTGCTTGTGTCTGACTGCATTTTATTGTTGCTCTTATGAACTGATTCTTGGCATATGAGGGTGTCAGCCTGTCCATGCTGATCAGCCCGGCCAGGTCAGGCGTGTCACGTTAATTTGTGTGTGTTTGTGTGTATGACTGATTTGGTGACTGGAGGAACCCAGTCCCATTGAGATTGAGTCCTGCAAGATAGCTCCACTGGGGGTGAGGGCTTGCAGAAGGGAGAGATACAGCTCCGTATAGTAACACAAGCAGCACATTGACAGAATCACCAAGACCCTAGAAACTATCCCTAATAAATGAGCACACCCCAAAGTAATGGGCAAATCTAGTAACATCACTTGGGTCAGCCTAGGTGACGCCTCCCTCTCTCTCCTTGCTTCCTATTGGTTCAGGCTGGTCAACCAGGTGACCTGGGCAGATACAATTTCTAGGGAGAGAGGGGAGCTTCTCCTTCTGGCAGGCATTTTGAAAAGCTGCAAGCAAATGCCCCAGGGTGCTGCGTGGTGATTTTTCTGTAAGTAATAACCTGGAAACCTGCCAGGGGTTAGGAATGATGTCTAGCCTAGTTGCATCTTTAAAAGGATTACTGTGTCCAGTCTCTGTAAGACTCAAGTGCTTATGTTTGCTCAAAGTGTATTCTGACTTCCTTGTTCTACATTCCCTCCCCCCTTCCCCCCCATCATTAAAGGTGTTAGGTTACAGTTTGCCTTGCTGTGCTACCACGGAGAGCGGGAACAAAGCCTTCTGCTGTCTGCTTGACCAGTGAAGTTTGTCTTTTTATTTCCCCCCAGTTCTACCTGAGGCTATTTTGGGATGCTTTGGGCTGAAAGAAGCAGCCAGAAATATTATTGTAGGCAAAACACCTCCAAGGTTAGAAGGGTACATGTGCCCTGGGATGCACAGAGACCTACCAGAGACCATTGCCCGGGTGGTGGCAGTGTTACCCCAGGCTTGCAGGTATTCTCCAGGAAGCGGGATAACCGGCAGTAGGCTCCCTGAGGGAGACTCCCGAAGCAAGGTTATTGGGCCTGGCACATTGAGGTGGGTGGCTCTGTGTATTAGTGCCCCCTACTTTGCCACTACTGTGTAAAGATTTGTGCCATAGAAGACACTTCATTGACACTGATGGTTTTATACAAGTTAGTATTGGTATCAATAAGAGTCTCAGGTCCTACACGGTTCAAGCTGGTGAGCTGCAAAAATATGAGGTGAAAATGCTTAGCAATGGAAAGAATTTTACAGAAGGACTTTTTTTTTTTTACCTTCATCAGACCACCAAGAACAAAATGGGCTTTGACAGTCTCTCTTTTTAATCATCTTCCCTTGTAGGTTAAGTTTACTTCCAACCAGGAGCGCCACGGGGGCCAACAACCCTGTAGGATTCTCATTAGAAAATATCAGATAGAATGGAAGTGGTGATCATGGCAATGGGCAAGAAATTGGATTAGCCAAGAGCATCTCAGATGAATGAGGGATTTGCATGATCAAATTATATAATAACTTTTATGAAGAAAAGCAAATAGCTACACTCCCTGGAAAAGTCAAGTCTAAGCTCGTAAAGGCAGAGACTCCTTTGAACATGTTGGCTTTATCAGTAGCACTGCCACCAGAAAGCTCTTGTCAGTACTGCAGACTGGGACAGATGAAGGGGAAGCGCGGTGATGGTATGCAAGTTGCTATCTGTTTGTAAGAGATATCTAGTTACATCATCTTTTTATAGTAGCAGGAAATTGGCTGCCATGGTTCCCCTGATGTACATGTGGCAGGCTAGGGTGTTACGTTTTGTGTTTTGTCAGAGTTGATGGTAGTTTTACAAAGAGTTTAGAATATGGATTTGATTAGGATGGTTTCGATAGGGATGAGCCTGCCTCTGGTAGGGGGTTGGACTAGATGACCTGTGGAGGTACCTTCCATCCCTACTCTTCTATGATGTGATAATCTTTGAGGTGAGGGGAAGGCTGCTAAAGTGTTTAACACCCAATGCAGATCCATTCAGCACAGTATTAACTGGTGTAAATGGAATCCTACCATAAGACATTTTGATACCAATACAGGTTCCTGGAGAACAGCACATAAATCGAATTCACATAAAGTGAACCTACTTTACAATGTAAGAAATAGGGATAGGTTCCCATGGCAGTGAGAGGGAGGAAGGAAGGGAGTGAGGCTGGGACTAGGGAAGGGGTGGGGGGAGGGGTGACAGTCCCAGGGATGCACAAGGCAGCAAAGCAGAGGGAACAGAGCAGTCCCCGCTAACTTCTGCTCCTGGTCTGTGTGATGCCCTGGTGCAGGCAGCTAGTGATGGCTGCTCCCAGGGCTACTGCAGCCAGGGCTGGGGTAAGTGCTGTGCCCTGAGCTGCCCAGGGCTCCACTTGCCCACACTCACTCCAGCCCGTGCTGGAGCAGCTTCAGGAGCAACAGACACCAGCTGCCTGCACCATGGCACAGCGCAGCCCAGGAGCTGGGGTAAGCCCAGGCCGGGGGGTAAAGGAACAGCATGGTGCAGCCCAGCGGCTGCAGGCAGCTGGCCCAGCTGCTCT
>NW_005841857.1:3008678-3019492 GCF_000455745.1 Alligator sinensis
GCCACTGCAGCGGGGGCCTGGGGGGGTGGGGCCATGGCCCCTCCCCCCCCCACCCCCCCCAACTTACCTGCTTGGTCGGCGGGGATGGGGGGCATCTATGCTGATCACATAAGAATGCATTTACCTCGCATATAACGGACATTGGGTCTAAATATGCTCATCGCATAAGAGCGAATTCGCATATAAAGAACCCGCATAAATTGAGGGAAACCTGTAATTATCACATACAATATCTTGAAAGCATTTTTGCAGCACTTATTGTCTCAAAGACAGATTCCTGGAAACTTGATAAGTCAGGGATGGGTCCAGGGGAGGAGTGGGGACAGAAGATTATTGGAAAGCCATTTACATAGCCTTAATCCTGCGGCACATGGTTCATATCCTAAAGCAGAATGTCTGATGGCTGGGAAAGAACAGAGGTTGGCAGGATCCTTGGAGCCCACATTTTTGTCATTCTGTGTAACTGCAATGAGGGCCACAGCCTAACTCAGTTTTGGACTTTATGTAATTGTTTCCCTCAATGCTTCATTTTATAACCCAGAATGCTGTTGTTTTACAAAGTGAGAAGGCCTCAGGGGAGAAATCAAGCTGAGAAATAAAGAAGGTGTTAAAAGATTAGCAGTGAGAAAGGAAGCCTGTTCTTATGGTGAAGAAGAAAAATGACTTCTATGTCCTCCCAGACTAGATCTCTTCATCGTTTCTTGATAAGTTGTCTTCCAATTTAGTATCATTGCTAAATTGCATTAATGTGCTGTTTACTCCCTCCTCTGGGTCATTAATGAAGGTGGTAAATCTTCAGTTTACTAATTAAAACTGACCTTGGTGGGGTAGTTTAGATAGATGCTACCAAGTGGGGAGCAAGAAGGGAGTTGCAGTAGCTGAAATGTGGACAGCTGACTTTCTAGAAAGGCAGTGTAAAACAGAGTAACTACTTCATGGAAAAATGGCTATTGAACCCAAATTATGAGTTATTAGAAAACTGGGGCGGGGGGAAGCAATTGCAGGTTTTCATTGTGGGCTTGTGCAGTAGAGCTGGTCAGAATTTTTTTTTGTTTTTTGCCACACTTTGTTTTATCAGAAGATGCAGGTTTGCTGGGCCCAAATCTTCCTTGAAACATTGTTGGCAATCATGATGATGATGGTGAGGATGATGATTATCTGACTCCAAGGCAGAAAGTTCTTTTGGAAACCCAACTGCATTCCTGGTAGTGTCCCAGGGCTGGGGACACAATGCTCCTACAACCCATGGGTTGTAAGAGTCGGTAAGAGCCTGGTCTCTCTCAGTTCCTGCAGGGAGTCTGGATGCCCTGCAAAACTCCACCAGGCACCAGAATCCTCACAGGTTCCAGGTGCTTTGATGCAGAGCCTGGATGTGTGGATAGAAACCGAGACTCTGTGGTTCTGTGTCATTGCTCTGTGTCATGGTAAAATTGCTTTGATGCCAAAGACCCTGCCTTGCCCTCCCACCCCTTTGCCTTACTCAGAGGAATTGTTGCTTCCAGCAATTTCACTTGCTGCTTTTCCCAGTGAAACTGACCAACATGTCAATTTCACTGAGCAGCTGCAGAGTCTGGAAAGCTCCTGATTTGTGCGGAACTTAATACAATGTTTGGTTGTGGTGTTATTTAAACCAAATTGACAACACCCCCCCCGCCCCCCACATTTCCTATTAACTGGAGGCCCTGACTTTTTTCAGCCAACCCTGTGGAGCAGTTGACAAGTTACTTAATATTTTTATGCCTCATTCAGCTCAGGAAAAGCAGATACGGGAGCTGTACTTCTTGGAAATACACAGGACTCATTGCATTCATCCAGAGATGTAGAATCAGCAGAGAAATATTTTGCCTGTTCTTACTGGAAATCAGGATATGGATCAGCCATTGATGCAGCTGTAGCTTGTGCACTGACAACCTCCTTCATTTATGGTTCTGGTCTTTATTACCAATAAAGTAATTCTGGTCTTTATTACACAGTGTGAGCTGGAGTTAGCATATACAGATACCAGCTGCTGCTAGTATAACAATCACATAGGCTGCTAACAGCAGGCAGTTGCAATATAAACCACACACCCAGCTTGGAAGCTGGGAAAAAGAAGCCTGGTTCTTCAAATTCAAGGCACAGATGTACCTATTAGTTAATCTTTAAGCATCGTTCTTATGTTCTAGCAGATTTAAGGAGCAAATTTGTCCCTTAGTCAGTAAGAATAAAGGTTTTTTTGTGATTTTGTATGTTTTGTTGCTCTAAGGTTGGTGTTATAAAACCTCAGTATTGGTATCAGCCAAAAAAACCTCAGAGCCCCAGGCTTTAGTAATAGAGATCTCGTTTCTAAAAATGTTCTTAAACAAACAAAACACCCAAACTGCTTAGAGCTTCCCCACAGATTTCTGTTCTTCAGTGGGAGCAAGGTGGATGCTCTGAGTATATCTACACTGCCTGCTGAGCAAGACTGACCCAGTGCTGGAATAAGGCTCACCCACATGCATGCAATACTGCATGTGGATGAGCCTTATTCCAGCAATACTTATTCCAACTAATACTGCAATACTGCAAATACTGTGGACTCGGGAGTTCAGAACATTCCTGAGCGCATGCTTGGGTGCAGGAGAAGCTGAACACAGTACAGGGCCATGCACTCTGGGCCACTCCGCGGTGTGTGTCCTGCAAAATCACAGGCTTAATCACTTGTGGAGTGGGTGAGTGGCAAGTCCCAGATGTGCCTTTGGGTCTCTGAACTTCTAGTTATCCCTTTCTGGGGCAGCGTGGCAGCAAAACAAAGACAAGTGTAGCCCAGGTAACTTGGGTATGTACTCCCCCTCTCCAATTGAAGGGGATTGTTAGCTAGCAGGTGTGCTGTTGAGGGGAACTGCAGACCACTCAGTTTCCCTCTGTCCCTATAGATTTCATAGACATTTCATAGACATCAGGGCTGGAAGGGACCTCGGAAGATCATCGAGTCCAGCCCCCCGCCCAAAGGGCAGGAAGTCAGCTGGGGTCATAGGATCCCAGCAAGATAAGCATCCAGTTTCATCTTGAAGGTGTTCAATGAAGGCGCTTGAATCACCTCTGGTGGCAGGCTGTTTCAGACCTTGGGGGCTCGGACAGTAAAGAAGTTCTTCCTTATGTCCAGCCTGAAACGATCTTGGAGTAGTTTGTGACCATTCGACCTCGTCATCCCTTGGGGCGCTCTGGTGAACAAACGTTCCCCCAGATGCTGGTGGTCACCCCTGATAAACTTGTAGGTGACCATCAGATCATCCCTGAGCCTGCGCTTTTCCAGGCTAAAGAGCCCCAGGGCGCTCAGCCTGTCATCGTAGGGTCTGCTTCCCTGACCTCTGATCATGTGCGTGGCTCTTCTCTGGCCTCTCTCAAGCTTCTCCACATCCTTTTTGAATTGTGGAGCCCAAAACTGGACACAGTACTCCAGCTGCGGCCTCACTAAGGCCGAGTACAGGGGAAGAATGACGTCCCGGGATTTGCTTGAGAAGCATCTATGGATGATTCCTCAAGACTGATTCTTCTAGGCTGGTAGCCCTTCCAGTTTAAGATTATAACTAGGGACCTACCAAATTCGGATCAGCTGCCCCAAATTTTGTGGTCCAAGTGCAGTGCCATTTTTGTAGTGGAGTGCAGCAGGTCCCCCACACCACAGATTAGTTGAGGAGCCCCAGAAGATCTCTCCAGGGAGGGGTGGGATTTCTGGGGCCCCTCAGCCAGAGGTGTGAGGGAGCCACTGCACTTCACCACGAAAATCTCTCCCCCATCACTTCAGGATGCCAGGGCTTTCCACTTTTTCAGTTTTTGAAGCTCTTCCCACCCCACCTTGCTGCTGATTTTGTGCTTTTTCACAATCATGGGACACCAGATCGAAGGGTTTTTTGAAGTCAAGATATATGACATCAATCTCTTCTCCCTTGTCCAGGTGATAGGTCACCTGGTCGTAGAAGGAAATGAGATTGGTCAAGCAAGAGCTTGACCAATCTGGCTAGAACCAAGCCAGGACAGTCAGGGGACTGAACAATATACACATTTATCTACATTAACTTATTACTAGGGAAAGGAACATGGATATAAACATATGTACTATATAGATAGATAGATATAGATGTATGAGATATCTAAACCAGTAACACAAACAATACCCTCTGGGTAAATGACATAAAACCTTATACCAGTGCTCCAGATACAGGTAAGTATCTGATCTGAAACAGATAAACCCCAAAGATAAACTCAATCCTAAGGGGAAACCCCAATGCCCTTGGACCTTTCCTCAACCCCTACAAGGAAGCTGGTAAGTTCAGGAAGGCCCTCCAGTGGGACCTCCACTTTCAGGACCCCTTCACTAACCAGGGGGAGCTTCCTCTCCCCCGTGAGAATCCTCCTTTCCCTGCAACTCACGGCTCCCAGGCCTGGAGGGTGGCCCTTGTTCTCTGCAACAAGCTGCTCTCTTGCCTGCAGTGGGCTTCGGGGGTGGGGGGTGGGGGGGGCGCTGTCCCCTGGAACAGGGCTCCGCTATGCAGGGCTTCTGGGGCCTCTGGCTTGACCCTGTCTCCTGGCTTAGTAGCCCAATCACGGTCTGGCTCTCTGGACTCAACCTTTTGCTATGGGTCGGAGACCTGGGCTGGCTCGTGCAGCACCAGGCTCGGTCCGCTCCTGGACCTTCCATGCAGCGCCTCCTGCACCGAGCTCCCAGCCTCGTTCCGGGGGTTGAGGACCTGAGCCGCCCAAGTGCTCCAAAGGTTCTGCTCCGTGCACCGGCCTGTGCACCATGTCTCTGGCCACACGCCAGAGGTTGCAGATCCGACCCGCCTCACACAGCTCCCAGGGTCTGGATGCCGTGTGCTGTACTGCACACCGAGAGCCTAGCTGCTGGAGCTGTCTGCCATTCTCCACTGATGGAAGTCTTCAGAGGCACTCCTGGGCTACTGCTTCGCCCTGCTTCACAGCTCTCCTCAGCTCTTCTAAGTCCCACTCTTCTCTCTTGTGTGTCCTGGATGTGTTCTCCCTGGTGCTGAGCACACAGCTCCTTTTATATGCTCCAGGGCTCTGCCCCTGAGGTCTTCCAGACCTGAGTGTTGCAGTCTTCAGTCAGGTCCGGGAGGAGGGGCTGGGGCGGGGGGTTAACTCCTCTCCCCCTGCCCTCAAGAAAGGGGCATGACTGAACTCCTCTTGCTGCTTCCTGATTGTGGGATGAGCTCCACCAATCAAAACAGCAAGATTTCAAGCCTGGGACTCGACCCAAGCTCCTAAAGGCAAGCCTGCTGCAGAAGCAAAGGTCTTTCCTAACCACAGGAACTGTACTCTACATGCATTTGAGTGTTACAGGTATTTGAAAACAATGAAAGTCCTAATTCCACTGGGCCTGATCTCTGGTTCCTTCATATGTACCAAGTCTGTCAGTATGTCAAGCTGATCAGACTCTCTCCTGTCCTACTCATGTGGAGTGATGATTGGTTTCCTGCTCCTCTGCTCTCTGCATTGTGCCTCCTCTTGGCATGCTTGCCCACACCCCTGTGTGGGCTCTCATGTTGTAAAACCCTTGTTCATGGAGGCAAGCCTGAAATAGTCACTTAAGATTGATAACTTCAGACTGCCAAACTTAATAGCTTCAACAAAGTGTCAAGAGGCTTTCCCAGGAAGAACACCTACAGTGCAGTCCAATGGGCTGCCCTCAGGCAGGTTTTTGACATGTGTTCCATGCAGAACACCAAATGGAGATCACCATTTGATATGCATACATCCTACGCTGTCCTAAGACCGTTTTGGCATGCTTTTAGATTAGGACAAAAATTCTAGTTTTGTATCTTGAGTGGCTTTCTCGAATCTATAGTTAGGGCTAGTCAAACGATACATAATAATTCGGCTTCATTGTGATTAGTAAGGCCATCATGTTTGGATAACCACATTCATAAGATTCAAATACATTTCATGATTTTTTTTTTTACTGCCCAGAAAGGGTTGTTTGCTTGAAAAATCATAACAAATGCATATTATCTGTCATTTGAAGGTTTTGGTCATCCCATTCAGGACCATACACAAAAATATGTATAGGTAAACAATCAATATAATGCAATAAGAACAGATTAGGGACTATTTAGGAAAGTTGGATGTGTACAAGTCTATGGGGCTGGATGCAATGCACCCGAGGGTGCTGAGGGAGTTGGCTAATGGGATTGCAGAGCCGCTGGCCATTATCTTTGAAAACTTGTGGTGACTGGGAGAGGTCCCAGATGACTGGAAAAGGTCAAATATAGCACCCATCTTTAAGAATGGGATGAAGGAGGACCCAGGGAATAACTGACTAGTCAGCCTCACATCAGTCCCTACAAAAATTATGGGGCAAGTCCTCAAGGAATCCATTTCTAAGCACTTGGAGAAGAAGGTGATTAGGAACAATCAGCATGGATTCACCAAGGGCAAGTCATTCCTGGCCAGCCAAATTGCCTTCTATGACGAGATGGCTGGCTCTGTGGATGTGGGAAGAGCAGTGGACGTTATTTACCTTGACTTTAGGAAGTCTTTTCATACGATCTCCCACAACATTTTCGCAGACAAGCTAAGGAAGTACAGGTTGGATGAATAGACTGTAAGGTGGATAGAAAACTTGCTGGCTTGTTTGGGCTCAAAGGGTACTAATCAATGGATCAATGTCTAGTTAGCAGCCGGTATCAGGTGGAGTGCCCCAGGGGTCAGTCCTGGGGCTGGTTTTGTTCAGTATTTTGTTCATCAATAACCTGGAAGATGGGATGGAGGGCACTCTCAGCGAGTTTGCAAATGACAACAAGCTGAGGGAGTAGTAGATGCACTGGAGGGTAGGGCTAGGATTCAGAGAGATCTTGGCAAATTGGAGGATTGGGCCAAATGAAATCTTATGACGTTCAGCAAGGACAAGTGCAAAGTCCTGCATTTGGGATTGAACAATGCCAGGCACCAGTACAGGCTCAGGGCTCACTGGCTAAGCAGCAGCTCTGCAGAAAAGGACCTGGGGGTTACAGTAGATGCCTGTGAGCTGAATATGAAACTAATCTACTGTGCAGTAAGGTGTCACCATATAACTGTGCGCAGCAGCTACTGTGCAGTAAAACAGGCTAATGCATGGTTTTCTACAACCAGTAAATACAGGTAGTAGATTAACTGCACATTTAGCTACTGTGCAGTACTGCTCGTGTAGATGTTGACTGGGAACAAATTTGCTCCTCATCAGCCACATCAGCAGGGGGCCACGGGGGGCAGGGGAGTTCTGTCCCTAGTCCTTGCATTGCTCAGCTCCCGGTTTGCTCCAGAAGCTGATTAGTACAGGGATGGAGTCACTCTCTGCTCCCCCTCCTGTCCCGGTACTGCATGGCTTCCATCTCCCCACAGGAGCTGGGAGCCAAGCAGTGCTGTGACTGAGGAGCTTTCTGCTTCCCCACTCAGCTGGGGGCTTGCTAGCATCTGTCTTGATTGTGGGGCAGCTGCCAGTGAGACTCAGGCTGGTTGGGGATTCCTTCACCAGCACGGGGCTGGCTGGGAGATGCCAGTGAGCCCCCAGTATGCAGGGATTCCTGGCCCAGCAGGGGGCTAGGCAGGAGGTGACCCATTTGTGGGGTGGTTGCCAGTGTGCCCTGGGCACTGGGCTTGCTGGTAGCTGTGTGCAGGGGACTGGGAGAGCTCTGTCAGCTGCAGTAGTAGTTGTATCCTGGCCCCATGCTCATCAGGACCCCTCCCAGTGTGCACAGGGCCAGGAAACAGCTGCTGCTGCAGCTGGCAGAGTTCTCTTGGCTCCATGTACATTGGGACTAGCTGCTGTGCCCCCTGCCAGCCCCTGCGCTGGCACCCTGGAGAAGCCTGGAGCATCCCCTGGTGGTTGCATGGGGCAGAGTGAGGCAGAAGCAGCCTTGTACTGGGTGGCTCCTGTTGGGATCAGGTTTGCTCCCAACAGGGTGCACATGTAAATGTGCCTGGGGAAGGCTTACTGCGCAGTATTTTACTGCACAGTGAACCTATATTGCATTAATAGCATGTGTAGACATGCCCAGAGGAGATTTAATTGCAGCCTTCCAATATCTGAAGGGTGAGTTCAAAAGAGGATGAAGCTAAACTGTTCTCGGTGATGTCAGATGACAGAACAAGGAAAAATGGTCTCAAGCTGCAGCAAGGGAAGTTTTGGTTAGATATTAGGAAGAACTTTCTCCCAAGGAGGGTAGTAAAACACTGGAACAGACTCCCCAGAGAGGTTATGCGATCTCCATTTTTGAAGATTTTTAAGACCCTGCTAGACAAAGCCTTAGCTGGGATGATATAGTTGGATGGTCCTGCTTTGAGCAGGGGGCTGGATTAGATGACCTCCTGAGGTCCCTTTCAGCCCTAATTTTCTGTGATTCTGTGAATAAGCAAATCTGATTGAAGAAGGATTCGTCAACTAAAAAAGGATTCTGTTTGTTAGGTAACATATTCACAATGAATGATCTGACCAGCCATTTAATATCTACCTGATTTCTTGAGACCTGGATAGTGTTAATAGATTTTGATTTGCCTCAGGAAATTGATTTCTTCTATTTGCATGTGACAGGGAGGAGGTGAATACTTCCTCACTTGTTTCTTTCTGTTTGCATGTGATATTATGTTTCCTGTTATAAAGGACTGTGGCAGATTGACTTTATTTGATAATTAAAGATGTGTTTCTATCACTTATTGATACAGGTGGTTCTGGAGCATTTTGAAGGACTGTCTGTATCATTGGGAAAACTCCTCCGGTCTAGAAAAGGAGAGTTCCCCATTTGTCTTTCCTGCCTGTCAGTTAGCTACCCCCATCTTTGCAAATTTCACTTGTGGCTTTTTTGAGAAAGAAATGGGGACTGAAGCCCGTTGGAGCTGGTAGCAAATTCTTGAAAGTCACTGATCCCAAGGACATGTATACTAGGACAAAAAATTATCTAAAAAATAATAAAAAAGCCTTTTTTGCAAATTTAACCAGAGGATAATGTGGCAATAAAATCACATGATCAGTCTCTTGTAAGTTCTCTGCTGTGATAGCTTGCTGTATTGACATGGAGTTTGTTGCCTGGGGTTTGCCTTGGTTTATTCAGTAGCCGATCCATCTGGCCAGCAAGTTCCCTCACCCCTATCCATAAATCATTACAAAGATATTTTGTTATTCCAGGCACTGCTGCTCCGGTTTGTTGATTCTTGTTTCATTTGGGGCCGCAACACAAGCAAAGCGGGTCATTATTTGACTTATGCAGCATTTCCGAGAGGTTTTGGTAAACTGCTGAGAATCATTGCTGGCCATGACCTGTCCATGGGCAATGACCTTCCTATGAGATGGGTACTAACAGCAAGCACTGTCTGATATAATGATCTACCACTAGAAGTTTGATTCTATCTTATGATGAGATGGGTCTGTTATGTGATGTTTAGGAATCGACTTAATTTGCAGGGGCTGCTTCCCCTGATTTTTTGCAGGCTGAATGCAGGCTCAGGTAGTCATTTCACGGGCAGAGTGCAGCAGCCCCCTGCCCCCATCTGGTCAAGAGTCCCTGATGGCCCCTACCCCTTGCCACGGATTGCCTGCGGGGGCTGTCCATCATGCAGTCCCACCCCTCACCACTAATTGGTGGAGAGGGGCAGGGCCACACAATGGGCAGCCAATCAGTGTTGAGGGGCAGGGGCGGCAGCCATATTGCTGGCAGCCCTTAGATCAGGCAGGTCCCCTCTTCCCTGCCCCAGTGAGCTGCTGCAGTGCTCAATATATTGTATCCATAAAATATATAATAATTTCACAGATTCCATGGATTCACAGGCAATGTCAATATTTTGCAGGCAATGCCGGATTTTATGGAAACCATGACATTTGCAAAATTGTAAATTCTGTAGGTCCTTAGTTAGGTTGGATCCTGAATTAAGGAGGGAATTTTTGGACTAACATCCTTGTCAGACTGTAATTTTTCCTGGCAGGCCTCTGGGATTCAAGAGCTAGCATTTCCCTCTTGTGCAGTCTGTGCTTTTACTTCCAATCTGTTTTTCCCTTTCTCTAAATAGACTTAATAGAGTTACTTTTATTTTCCTTGTGGTATTACTTAGGCACTGTGCTATGAAGGGCAGGGCCATGTAATGAAGCAGCAGTCCCTGCGCCACCAAATTTGTAATATAAGGCAGCAGACTAGGATGGTGGGTCTAAAAGCATCAAGTAGATTATTCTGAGTGCTGTGAGGAGCAGCAGTTACAACACTGTTTCAGCTACTTAACCAGCTTTTATGCTGTGTCTAAGGAGGGCTAGGGTGTCCACACACTAGGCTGGAGTTTCATCAAGAAAGCTGTTGATTTGAAGAGAAAAACTGACTTGGAAAACCCCTTCCTTCTCCCCCCTCTCTTCTTCCAGTTCATTCTGATGCCCAAATTTACTACATTTTCCTTGGATGCCATCCAGAAAAGGGCTGCTTGCTGTGTTAGACATTTCACCCAGGCTGTGAACTGGTCAGTGAAGTGATGCTGTCTCCAGAGATGCAATAAGGAGGTGATGTTCAGATTAGGATTCAGCAGAGGGCAAGGGTCAGGGTTTGCAGAAGCATCAAAGTGGATTGAAGGTGTGCATGTCACGGAAATTACATCCTCCTAGGAATCAAATTTGGCCTTTGTGGGACAGTTCTTGAATAGTGCTGCCAGTGAAGAGCTGTTTAGCATGAATGAGTTGTGGCAGGTGCCAGACAGATTTGTCACAGACTGCTATGATTTGTACTCTCCCGTGAAGGGGGAGAGGTTAATTAGTTTAGGAGGAGGTCTTTGGATGTGGTGGAGATGGAGAAGCCAACGATTGGCTGATGGGTTCCTGCTTGCTG
>NW_005841857.1:3019502-3045957 GCF_000455745.1 Alligator sinensis
TGCTGACTGCATTGTGTGTCTGCACTCTGAGTGGCCTTGGAGCGCTCCTGGGGGGATCAAATATGGAGCTAATCCTTTCAGCACACTTCTGATTCCCTACTTTAGCTCTGCTCCCATTCCCCAAGCCGTCTGGGTACTTGGACTCAAATTATAAGCTCTCCCAGAAGTGCTGTGAGCTGGGCAAAAGCCTAGCATTGCCTAAGCATCCACAACACTGTGGAATTGGTGGCTTTCACCATGCAAATTCTGTGCTGTCTTTCTTCCATTAGACCTGACCTCTGAATGCACTTTCTTGTGTACTAACTCCATCCCAAAATGCTGCCCAGATTTCGATCATCAGTCCTTCCAGGAAGACAGAAATTAGGAAGGGAGATTTGGTTGCAGAAAAGATTTACAAATGAAAGAAGAAGAGGATGGATGGAAGAATTTTTTTACTATCCTAGCCTAGTATGCACATGGCTTCAGCTTTACCTGCAGGTCATTGGCCAGAGGGAAAATATCCCATGTTGCAGGTATAATTGTGTGTGCTTGAGCTGGCTAATTTTATCTGTATTCCTTTTTTTTTAAGGGTAAATCACAGTAAATAAGGCTGACTCCATCATTATTTCAAGAGGCAGATCGTTCTGTTATTTGGCTGGAAGGGAAGTTCATTGTTAATTAACATGAACAAAACTTTCCGGGCTCCTTTGTGTCAAAGCTAAGGGGAGAGAGAGGGAGGGATGAAGGCAGGCATTTGTGAAGTGCAGAAAGGGCTTTTAACTGAGCCTGTCACATTTGGTCGTACTGGTAATTTGATTAATAATATAACGATAAAAATCTGAAGTGCAAGGAGCATAAACAGCTCATTTTACAAGACTGGAAGGGGATTTAGCCTAGAGTAGCAGAATCTAGTATATCATATTTACTGCTGGTTCATTGAGCTGAGGGTAAAGGTGTCCCACCCACCATTTGGAACAAGGAAGGTCCATTAATTTTGGTTTTTGGAGGAGTAGTATTATATTATCATCTTCTTCTTCCCCACCCCCTCTCCTTTACCCACACAGCACTTCCCTACCATAACATTGAAGGTCATGGTTGGTTCCAAGTGACACTGAAGTAACCCATCAGGGCATTGGTTGGACCTTGTTGCATCAAAAGTCAAGATGCTAGGTCACATCATACAGACTAAAATGGCTATCATCTGTTTCAGGGCAGGGCACAATGTAGAAATACCCTTCATCTCTCTGTGCGATAGGCCTCCTTTTGCAAAATGCGGGGTGGGGGCAGCATGGACTGGCTAGTTCTTAATTCCTTCTGGGGTCTCAGCAATACATGGGCAGTAGTAGCTTCAATATCCTCTTTATAAACAAGTACCCGTATATAAAAGCCGTATAGAATGTGATCCATTGTTTTTACTGTAGGCAACCCCATCGATTCATAGATATTGGGCTCGAAGGGACCTTGCAGATCATTGGGTCCAGCCCCGCCGCTCTAGGCAGGAAGACAACTGGGGTTAGGTGACCCCAGCAAGGTAACCATCCAGTCTCCTCTTGAAAACCTCCAGGGTAGGTGACAGCACCACCTCGGGGGGGAGTTTATTCCACAGTCTGGACACCCTGACTGTAAAGGAGTTTTTCCTGGTATTAAGCCTGAAGCAGCCTTCCAGGAGTTTGTATCCATTGGTCCTGGTCTTCCCTGGGGGTGCCCTAGTGAACAGTTATTCACTGAGCTCCTGATGCACTCTTCTGATATAGTGGTAAGCCGCTATCAAGTCCTCTCTCAACCTTCTTTTCTTTAGGCGAAAGAAGCCCACGTCCCTCAGCCTGTCCTCATACGGCTTGCCTTGCAAGTCCCTGATCATATGGGTGGCTCTTTTCTGGACCCTCTCGAGTTTTTTCCATGTCTTTATTGAAGTGCAGAAGTCTGATGGCAGGTGTTCTGTCAGTTTAAGTAGCATTACTTTCAACAATATAAATAAGCCATAGTAAAATATGAATTGCTCATGCCTTTAAATGCAGCCTGATGTTTAAGAATAAGGACGAGATAAGGGTTTTCTTTTGAAGCACCAAATGGAGTTGAATGAATGAAAGGTCATAACAGCCAGAGCATAATGTGGTTTATGGGAAACTGCCCCAGTAGACTAAGGAGACGTTACTGCAGAGCAATACATGGAAGCTGTATGTAGAGAGACGTGCTGCTGGCCAACCATATGCCTTTGCAGAATCAAGTCAAGAGGGCACTCTCTTGAATATGTCACTATTTGGGGTCTTGAATATGTCACATGTGGGGTCTACTTCTTTGGTTCTTCAGATGATCCCCTACTTGGGCAGCTTTGGAAGTTGCTGGACTCCATGACATCGTGGCCAGACCTTGGAGAGGCTAAGCCAGTGTCGGCAGAACTTGTCCCAAGTGCAGGAGGGTGAATGGAAGGAGAGAAGAGCAGTCCAGCTAGATGTCCTTCTAGGCTGGGGACCAGTCATCCAAAGCTGGAAGCCTGTTTCTTATCTGTAGCAGATGAATGAAATTAGTATCATTAAGAGAGCAGCCTGTGTTGCTTTTCTATTCTCTGTTGAACTCTTGTGCACTCATGAAAAGAATGATTTTGAAAATCCTTGACCTGGCATCCAAGAATGGCTTGATATATTTCTTTCCTCTTTCTTGCCTCAAGAAAGACTTTTGGTGCTAGCAAGTGACCATTTAAACACAAAGTTTCCCTCTGAACAACTTCACTAATGGTGAAAGAAATAAAAAGGAGCTTTCCAAAAAGAAAATTCGCTTTGGAAATGAGCATTTTTAGTGTTCTCAGGCTCTTTGCGTGCACCTTGAAAAATGTGTATAAGGTTTCTTGTGCAGGAGTTGCTACAGCAAAAATTAGTCAGACCTTTTTTCGCTAATCAAAATTCACTTTTTAATGTTTTAATGGTGAAAGGAGGGTTCTTACTGACCTTCGCACCCCTCTGCACATGAACCCAGGATCTCAACAAAGGAGGAGCAAAGTTTGGGCGTTGTGAACTTCAGCGCCAAACAAGTGAAAGTTCTTCAGCTTGTTTCAGAGTGGAGTTTGGCATGCTTTCCCCCCTCAGGGTTGAAATGATTTGCTCAGTTTAAGCCTTCAGTTAATGTTGCTATTGCACATCCCCAGTGCTAGAAGTGGGTCTGGATCCAGCCTGTGAATGGCCCTGTGGTCTCAGCGGACAAAGGGAGTTAGACATCCCTTCTCTAGGGCATGAAGGGTCAATGCAAAAAACTCCTTCAGTGCTTGCCTGTGGACTGAGATATACCTGATCTGCTAGCAAGTATCTGAGAAGACTCAGTGCATCACGCACACTGTCACTGGGGATGCCGACAAGTCTCAGTTGGAGAAATGTCATCACTCATAGGATCGAGCATATGAGACCTGCTCGTTGTTCTTCCAACTAGGGCCAGCCCAAAGGGGGACTCGCACAGACAAAATGCCACTTGTGGGATTTTAAAAGGCAACCCAGAGCTGTGAGCATCTTTAATGCATCTCTTACACAGCCTGAGCATGCCTGTATCAGCAGGGAGTATCAACTTGCCACACGTGCTGCAGGACTGTGAAGCATCAGACTGCATAGACTCTCTTGCATGCGGCGGCAGGTCTAGAGTTGTACGATGAACAACTGCAGTGACTGAGATGGAGAATACAGCCTGGCTACATGACAGCAGCATTCAACTGTGCTGACTACAGTTGAGTAAGTCCTGCAAACTGCCACAGTCTCACCAAATGACACCAGAAATTGCAGTCTGGCAATTCAGCCATAGCTCCTACCAGAACTCCAATGCTGTGCTGTAGCCAGAAGTGGAAGGAACTTAAGACTTGTGAGGATTTTTCACACTTTGGCCATTCTGATAAAATGGAATAACTATTATTACAGGGTCTACGAGACATAAGTGAGCAGTTCTGCTTCTGTCCAATAGAAGGCAGTAGCATGTGGACCGTTTGGTTCATTCCACTACAGAGATGGGAGCTTGGCTTGGGTTGGGATCTTGGCTTCGAAGACACCATTAATATAAAGAGAGACTTTTAAAAGTTGTTTTAGATGAAGAGGAGGATGGGAGAGAGCAAATAAATATTGATGAAAAATTAAACTGAGCATATATCACTGCATTCATTAGTCCTCTCATGAGTTCCTGTGATGCTTTATGCATTTAAAATGAGCTAGTTTACCAGAGGCCAGGTTAATTTATACCACCTGGAAATTCATATATATATTTAAGGTGTTTCTGGAAGCAGAAGGTATTCATCTGAGTGTATGATTTGCTCTGCAAATCTTCATTTTAAATTGAAGAATGTCTCATAAATAATGATTAGCAACTTCCAGAACATTAGGCCAAATAGAAAGAGGGGTAAAAAAAATCTAAATGGAAAAAAATATATACTTGCAGAGAGAGAGAGATGGAAAAAGACAGAGTAGGTCTAAAGAGTGCATTGAGATACTTTTTTTGTACTGTTTCCATGCAATATGAAATAGAGAAGTGTTTCATTCAGGTGCCCTGTTGGTGAATATTGGTATCATATTTGTTAGTTGATACTGTTGTAAAGCAGTCTAGTCTCTTATGCAAAGGTTGAGAATAAGGCACTTCTTTATCCTATCCCAGAATTCCTGAATCCTTCTGTGAATTTAGGCAAATCATTTAACTAGCTCCAGATTTTGCTGCTTTTTAGCAAGGTTTGTGGTTGTGCATAAGTTGCAAGATGTCCTTGCAAGAGTCAATACACTTTGTTGGGTGGGTTGTAGGCAGAACTGTACCACCTTCATGCTCTAGCATGGTCTGAGCTATTTCTGTAGCAATGGGTATTAGAAGAGAATCACTCATCCAACTGCAGGTATTAGGGACACGTAGGGAGGCATAACAGGGCAGCCGAAGCCAAGACTTGGAGCATGCTGAAATCTTTGTCTTCTCAGGGATGACAGTATCTTTCCAGTTGGTGGAAATATGTTGATAAGACACTGTGCAGAAGGTTGGTTATGTTTCACAGAGACGTGGATGATGATTGAATGCACAGTTTCTGGTCCATTTTGAATGAGAAGCAGCAGACAGTGATGCTGATGGCGCAGACTAGAAGGAACCAGATAGTTGATTTGTGTGATTACAAATGTCTTCTGTTAAACAAGAACATGCTAATTAGGGGATTGGTTAGTCTGACAGTAAAATGAAAAGGGGTGGGGGCTTACGTTTATTGAGCATATGCCTTTAGCCTGGCCCACTCAGCACAACACCAATCCATTTAATAATAAAGAAGCACAACAACAATGGAGGGGTCATCAACAAATACCTGAAACAACAATGCTAATAACAATGCTGAACCCCGACACAACGATGCAGATGGCAAACAATACCAATACCAAGGCTCGAGGGTGCTAAAGATCAATTGGAGCTCTCACCAGCAGCTCACACACTGCGAACGACACCGCTCATATGCACTTAGTGGTGCTCAATTGTGTTCGCACACACAGGGAAAGTCTAGTATATCATATTTACTGCTGGTTCATTGAGCTGAGGGTAAAGGTGTCCCACCCACCATTTGGAACAAGGAAGGTCCATTAATTTTGGTTTTTGGAGGAGTAGTATTATATTATCATCTTCTTCTTCCCCACCCCCTCTCCTTTACCCACACAGCACTTCCCTACCATAACATTGAAGGTCATGGTTGGTTCCAAGTGACACTGAAGTAACCCATCAGGGCATTGGTTGGACCTTGTTGCATCAAAAGTCAAGATGCTAGGTCACATCATACAGACTAAAATGGCTATCATCTGTTTCAGGGCAGGGCACAATGTAGAAATACCCTTCATCTCTCTGTGCGATAGGCCTCCTTTTGCAAAATGCGGGGTGGGGGCAGCATGGACTGGCTAGTTCTTAATTCCTTCTGGGGTCTCAGCAATACATGGGCAGTAGTAGCTTCAATATCCTCTTTATAAACAAGTACCCGTATATAAAAGCCGTATAGAATGTGATCCATTGTTTTTACTGTAGGCAACCCCATCGATTCATAGATATTGGGCTCGAAGGGACCTTGCAGATCATTGGGTCCAGCCCCGCCGCTCTAGGCAGGAAGACAACTGGGGTTAGGTGACCCCAGCAAGGTAACCATCCAGTCTCCTCTTGAAAACCTCCAGGGTAGGTGACAGCACCACCTCGGGGGGGAGTTTATTCCACAGTCTGGACACCCTGACTGTAAAGGAGTTTTTCCTGGTATTAAGCCTGAAGCAGCCTTCCAGGAGTTTGTATCCATTGGTCCTGGTCTTCCCTGGGGGTGCCCTAGTGAACAGTTATTCACTGAGCTCCTGATGCACTCTTCTGATATAGTGGTAAGCCGCTATCAAGTCCTCTCTCAACCTTCTTTTCTTTAGGCGAAAGAAGCCCACGTCCCTCAGCCTGTCCTCATACGGCTTGCCTTGCAAGTCCCTGATCATATGGGTGGCTCTTTTCTGGACCCTCTCGAGTTTTTTCCATGTCTTTATTGAAGTGCAGAAGTCTGATGGCAGGTGTTCTGTCAGTTTAAGTAGCATTACTTTCAACAATATAAATAAGCCATAGTAAAATATGAATTGCTCATGCCTTTAAATGCAGCCTGATGTTTAAGAATAAGGACGAGATAAGGGTTTTCTTTTGAAGCACCAAATGGAGTTGAATGAATGAAAGGTCATAACAGCCAGAGCATAATGTGGTTTATGGGAAACTGCCCCAGTAGACTAAGGAGACGTTACTGCAGAGCAATACATGGAAGCTGTATGTAGAGAGACGTGCTGCTGGCCAACCATATGCCTTTGCAGAATCAAGTCAAGAGGGCACTCTCTTGAATATGTCACTATTTGGGGTCTTGAATATGTCACATGTGGGGTCTACTTCTTTGGTTCTTCAGATGATCCCCTACTTGGGCAGCTTTGGAAGTTGCTGGACTCCATGACATCGTGGCCAGACCTTGGAGAGGCTAAGCCAGTGTCGGCAGAACTTGTCCCAAGTGCAGGAGGGTGAATGGAAGGAGAGAAGAGCAGTCCAGCTAGATGTCCTTCTAGGCTGGGGACCAGTCATCCAAAGCTGGAAGCCTGTTTCTTATCTGTAGCAGATGAATGAAATTAGTATCATTAAGAGAGCAGCCTGTGTTGCTTTTCTATTCTCTGTTGAACTCTTGTGCACTCATGAAAAGAATGATTTTGAAAATCCTTGACCTGGCATCCAAGAATGGCTTGATATATTTCTTTCCTCTTTCTTGCCTCAAGAAAGACTTTTGGTGCTAGCAAGTGACCATTTAAACACAAAGTTTCCCTCTGAACAACTTCACTAATGGTGAAAGAAATAAAAAGGAGCTTTCCAAAAAGAAAATTCGCTTTGGAAATGAGCATTTTTAGTGTTCTCAGGCTCTTTGCGTGCACCTTGAAAAATGTGTATAAGGTTTCTTGTGCAGGAGTTGCTACAGCAAAAATTAGTCAGACCTTTTTTCGCTAATCAAAATTCACTTTTTAATGTTTTAATGGTGAAAGGAGGGTTCTTACTGACCTTCGCACCCCTCTGCACATGAACCCAGGATCTCAACAAAGGAGGAGCAAAGTTTGGGCGTTGTGAACTTCAGCGCCAAACAAGTGAAAGTTCTTCAGCTTGTTTCAGAGTGGAGTTTGGCATGCTTTCCCCCCTCAGGGTTGAAATGATTTGCTCAGTTTAAGCCTTCAGTTAATGTTGCTATTGCACATCCCCAGTGCTAGAAGTGGGTCTGGATCCAGCCTGTGAATGGCCCTGTGGTCTCAGCGGACAAAGGGAGTTAGACATCCCTTCTCTAGGGCATGAAGGGTCAATGCAAAAAACTCCTTCAGTGCTTGCCTGTGGACTGAGATATACCTGATCTGCTAGCAAGTATCTGAGAAGACTCAGTGCATCACGCACACTGTCACTGGGGATGCCGACAAGTCTCAGTTGGAGAAATGTCATCACTCATAGGATCGAGCATATGAGACCTGCTCGTTGTTCTTCCAACTAGGGCCAGCCCAAAGGGGGACTCGCACAGACAAAATGCCACTTGTGGGATTTTAAAAGGCAACCCAGAGCTGTGAGCATCTTTAATGCATCTCTTACACAGCCTGAGCATGCCTGTATCAGCAGGGAGTATCAACTTGCCACACGTGCTGCAGGACTGTGAAGCATCAGACTGCATAGACTCTCTTGCATGCGGCGGCAGGTCTAGAGTTGTACGATGAACAACTGCAGTGACTGAGATGGAGAATACAGCCTGGCTACATGACAGCAGCATTCAACTGTGCTGACTACAGTTGAGTAAGTCCTGCAAACTGCCACAGTCTCACCAAATGACACCAGAAATTGCAGTCTGGCAATTCAGCCATAGCTCCTACCAGAACTCCAATGCTGTGCTGTAGCCAGAAGTGGAAGGAACTTAAGACTTGTGAGGATTTTTCACACTTTGGCCATTCTGATAAAATGGAATAACTATTATTACAGGGTCTACGAGACATAAGTGAGCAGTTCTGCTTCTGTCCAATAGAAGGCAGTAGCATGTGGACCGTTTGGTTCATTCCACTACAGAGATGGGAGCTTGGCTTGGGTTGGGATCTTGGCTTCGAAGACACCATTAATATAAAGAGAGACTTTTAAAAGTTGTTTTAGATGAAGAGGAGGATGGGAGAGAGCAAATAAATATTGATGAAAAATTAAACTGAGCATATATCACTGCATTCATTAGTCCTCTCATGAGTTCCTGTGATGCTTTATGCATTTAAAATGAGCTAGTTTACCAGAGGCCAGGTTAATTTATACCACCTGGAAATTCATATATATATTTAAGGTGTTTCTGGAAGCAGAAGGTATTCATCTGAGTGTATGATTTGCTCTGCAAATCTTCATTTTAAATTGAAGAATGTCTCATAAATAATGATTAGCAACTTCCAGAACATTAGGCCAAATAGAAAGAGGGGTAAAAAAAATCTAAATGGAAAAAAATATATACTTGCAGAGAGAGAGAGATGGAAAAAGACAGAGTAGGTCTAAAGAGTGCATTGAGATACTTTTTTTGTACTGTTTCCATGCAATATGAAATAGAGAAGTGTTTCATTCAGGTGCCCTGTTGGTGAATATTGGTATCATATTTGTTAGTTGATACTGTTGTAAAGCAGTCTAGTCTCTTATGCAAAGGTTGAGAATAAGGCACTTCTTTATCCTATCCCAGAATTCCTGAATCCTTCTGTGAATTTAGGCAAATCATTTAACTAGCTCCAGATTTTGCTGCTTTTTAGCAAGGTTTGTGGTTGTGCATAAGTTGCAAGATGTCCTTGCAAGAGTCAATACACTTTGTTGGGTGGGTTGTAGGCAGAACTGTACCACCTTCATGCTCTAGCATGGTCTGAGCTATTTCTGTAGCAATGGGTATTAGAAGAGAATCACTCATCCAACTGCAGGTATTAGGGACACGTAGGGAGGCATAACAGGGCAGCCGAAGCCAAGACTTGGAGCATGCTGAAATCTTTGTCTTCTCAGGGATGACAGTATCTTTCCAGTTGGTGGAAATATGTTGATAAGACACTGTGCAGAAGGTTGGTTATGTTTCACAGAGACGTGGATGATGATTGAATGCACAGTTTCTGGTCCATTTTGAATGAGAAGCAGCAGACAGTGATGCTGATGGCGCAGACTAGAAGGAACCAGATAGTTGATTTGTGTGATTACAAATGTCTTCTGTTAAACAAGAACATGCTAATTAGGGGATTGGTTAGTCTGACAGTAAAATGAAAAGGGGTGGGGGCTTACGTTTATTGAGCATATGCCTTTAGCCTGGCCCACTCAGCACAACACCAATCCATTTAATAATAAAGAAGCACAACAACAATGGAGGGGTCATCAACAAATACCTGAAACAACAATGCTAATAACAATGCTGAACCCCGACACAACGATGCAGATGGCAAACAATACCAATACCAAGGCTCGAGGGTGCTAAAGATCAATTGGAGCTCTCACCAGCAGCTCACACACTGCGAACGACACCGCTCATATGCACTTAGTGGTGCTCAATTGTGTTCGCACACACAGGGAAAGAGGAGCTACCGCCTGCCTGGGCTCTCACCCACTCTTACCAGATTCACACAGGGGGTGAGGTATTGGCAGCATACCTGCCCTCCCTCACTCACCAGATGACCAACAACAACCTATCTCTCCTTAGACAGTTCACAAACACAAACTCTCACAGTCTCCAGCCTCTCTCATGGATGCTCAGTCCCCCGGGACCCTCTGGTCCTCAGGTGCAACCTCATTTTATATCATTCACTCACTGATGTGGGTCAGTCATTTGTTCTACCAGTCAGATGGCCTTCATCACCATCACCCGATCAACATCCACATCACCTCACAAGGTGGTTCTTACCACTTTTGCACCATCTCAGCTGTCGCTGGGCCATCCTGAGCATGCCCATCCATAAGGGGATCATCTCTCAGCATAGGTCAAAAGTTTACCCCAGCTGGAACTTTACATCCCTTACCAGTGGATGCTGCGACGTGGTTTGCTTGTCAGTGCTTCCTCATCACCCCAAGCTGTGAATCTTTACTCTGTCCAGTGGCTGATCCTTTAAAAAAAATGCATGCCCTTATTTACCTTCAAGACGCTCCACTTCTTAATTCTAGAGTATGTACATTTTCTAGTGTCCATTTACCTTTGAGCATATTGTATTGGAGGAACACATTGGAGGACAGGAGCACAATTTGGAAGGATCTTGATAGATTGGGAACATGGGCTAGAGTCAATAGGATGAAATTCAATGCTGACAAATGCAAGGTGTTACACCTAAGCCGCATTACACGTTAATGCGAAGCAGTAAACTCCGGCGCATATTGCACTGGAGTTTATTACACTCAGGTGCTGCATTTACACATGTCCAGGACTGCAGCACATTGAGCTGGGTTGGAGCAGCCCCAGATGCGAGCTCCAGGCAGCTGCACCATAAATTGCCCAGTAGTTGTGAGGGGAAGGGGCCACTTTCCTCTGCACCAAGCAACACTTTCTGCTCAGCATTGCTGCTGCTGCTGCTCAGCCTGGATGGGCAAACCTGGAGCCAGTGCAGGGTGTACAGAGTCAGGCTGTGCACACTGGTGCCCACCCCACTGGGGCCAGCAGTGTGAGTTGGAAGGGGCTGCCCCACCCCTGCTGCAAGCCCAGGGGTGGCAGGGCAAGCCATGACTGGGTGCTGCAGACTGGGCACGGGGTGTATTGGGGCTGTGCACTGCTGGTGGAGGTGGGAAGGCACCACAGGGTGCATGGGCTTCAGGCTGTTGTGGGGCAGGTGCTGACTGGCTCAGGGGATCACATGTGGGGGCTCCCATGCACACACCCCACATACCCTCAAACCCTCCCCCACACACAATTACACACCCACAAATACTATACCCACACACACATCTGTGCACCTCTGGGGGACACCCCACTCACTGCGATAGGCACATGCACCCACAGTCTCCCCCAGCCACCCTCCTTCTCCACATACCTCACAGCCCCCAACAAAACCCATACCTACCCACCCATACTTGTCACAAACCCCCCACACTCAGCCACCCATATCCACACACACACCCACAGCTCTCCACAGCCCACACAATTTACAAGAATAAGACTTTATTTTGAGCTATTATGCAATCACTTCTATAAATACAGCACAGACACAAATCAGGGCAAAAATATTTTTAATTAAAATATATTAGTATGGATGTTTGATAATTTTGATATATAGTTTGTTTTTGGGTTTTTTTCTGTTCTAAGAAGGCAAACCCTCTTCCCAAAAGGTGTACTTCCAGGGACAGTGGGAGGGACTTCCTGTGGAAAAAGTCAGAGGTTAGGGGCAGGACCTCCAGTCACAAGATGGCAACTAGAGGGAGGTGCACTTGTCAAGGGGTGGGGCTACTCTTGTGGCCCTCAACAGCTCACCAAAATTTGTTAAGCAGCCCTCCAGCCAAAATAATTGCCTGGCCCTGATATAGAAGTAGCTATGCCAGGAGTGCTGTATAAAAGCAGCAGTGAGAAGCCCAGGACTCTGACACATGCACTGATTTGCTAGGAGACACTGAGAAGAACTCTGCTGCCTAAAGCAGGTGGGCTTTGGAGACGACCATGCTCTGCTGCAAGAAAATGAAGCAGTGCTCCACTCTTGGCTTTGTTATTAAAGAAGATTAAAGGAGCTGAGACAAGTTTATAGAGGGGGTCACAGAACGGGAAGTTTTGGCTGTCCAGTAAGAAGGTGTGATGGGTGAAGTTATGCGTGCGGTCTCCAGCAGGGGTGTGTGAAGTGGGCCGTATTCGATTTGGATTTGGATTCAATTCGGCCAAATCTGAATCTGAAGATTTGATGATGATTCAGCAAATCAGCAATTTGGACATTAGAGACAGTTGATTAGATTCGTTGATTTGGATCACTGTCCCCGATTCGATTCGGCCGAATCCGAACCTGAAGATTCGATGTTGATAAGGAGAATCAGCGATTCAGACATAGAAACAGCTTTAAAAGTTTTTTCTACATACCTTGAGGTAGCAGGTGCGGCTCATGATTGCTGTGATGCTAGGGCACATGGAGCATCCCACAAGAGTGCGGCGGGGGGGAGGGGGCCCTCCATGTGCTTGGTAGTGAACCCAGAAGTGGACTGGAAGTACTTCTGGTCCACTTCTGGATCTGCTGGGGAGTGTGCAGGGGCTCCCTCATGCCTTTCTGGCTCAGTGATTGGCCACGAGGTAACCCTGGGTGCCCCCCACAGACCCAGGAGCACCAGTCGCTGAGTTGAGGGGGAAATGGGCCCCCCCCATGCGCTCCCTGGTGGACCCGGAAGTGGACCAGAAGCACTTCTGGGTCTGTTGCCGAGTGCACTGGGGAGCCCCCCACGCTCCTGTGGGATGTTCCTTGCACCCCAGCATCGCAGTGCCCATGAGCCCCTGGTGCCTAGAGGTATGTAGAAAAAACATTTAAAGCTGGGTCTATGTCTGAATCTCTGAATCTTTCCAAATCGATTTGGAGGGTTCCGATTCAATTTGGAGAGATTAAAATGTCCTTTGATTAGATTCAGGTTTGGAGATTTGTCCACCGAATCGGGCCAAATGGAGGTTGTTTGTTATTCCCCAAGTTTCCAGGCTGTTTTGGTTGCCACATGGGGCCAAGAACAAATTTTTTCCCCCTTCCTGTTGCTACAGATATTGGGGGGGGGGGGGGGGGGGGTTCCCTCCCTTCAGAAGCACTGAATGTTGGCAACAGCCAATGTTGGGGATTTGAACTGGCATGTGCCAGTGTTGCTGCTGGGACTAAAACCTGGAGCTTTCTGATTAGAGCGTCTTGCCCCTCCACTCAGAGTCAGACCGATCCCCACATTTGGGATTGGGAACTAATGACTAATGGCTAGATTGGTACAGTCTGAGTTGTTTTGCCTTCCTCTGGAGTCAGGGGCATGGGTCTTTCCCTTGGATCTCCTGAGTGTATTTTAAGGAACTTTGCAACAGCAGGACACTCTCTGCCGTTCTCCCTCTGCTTTATCTGTGGCTGGTTAGGATGCTGTGCCTTGTAGCAGTGTGACAAGGTTGATGGTGTAGTTTTAATTAATGGGTCAGACGAGGACTTGTGTGGGATTGTTTGGACAGGGCTGATCCTGCCTCAGGCAGGGGTTTGGACTGGGTGACCTACAGAGGTCCCTGTACTCTGTGATCCTACAACTGTGCTCCATTCAGAGCATCCATGTAACTTCGCTCAAGTCCCCTCAAGATCCAGTGATGGTAGAGATCTCAGCTGAGGAAAAAGTGTTTTTCTTTCCACTTTCACTTGTATCATTCCCTGTTGTCAAATTGATCCCCAGATCTCTCTGTAACCATGTCTGTGTCAATGATTTTAGCCAATGACTTTAGTCTTCACTTCACTATCTTCACCTTGCGATGGAAGACAAGTTGGTGCAGTGCTGGAGCTAGTTCTCTGCATCAGTATGGGAATGAGATTTCTGGCACTTGCTTCTGGTGCCTGATTGCTTCTCTGCACTTCCCTAAAGGCATATTCAGACCGGTGCATTTCATGATATCTGTCCGACATCAGCTCTGCGGGGCAATCTGTTAAAAAAGTTGCATGGAACATGCCTCACGCTTCTGTTCTCTCAGGCTTGTTAATTTTTATTTTCCTGAACATAAACAGTAATCGCACAGTTTCAGTCTGAATCGCCTATTGGAAACTAGGAGGAAAAAAGCCATGAAAATATAAATGCAAATTAGTCTCCATGAGCAGTGCAGTATGAAATCTGGTGCTGGATTAAGGCAACCTGCCCAGAGCGCTATTGCACTCCTGCAATTCCCAACTTGTTGGAATGACCCACTGCCAATGGGTCACCAATGAGCCATTGGTGACCATCGCTAACACAACATAGAACAACTAGAAGTCGTTCCAATTTGCTTCTCAGAACTGATCTAATATTTACTTGCCCTTATCCCAAAAGCTGCACCTAGACTCAGAAATGGCTGTCCCTGAAATCTGCCCTTTAATGTATTTTTGTCTTGTTTCCAGCATTTGTTTTATCCATCATTTAAAAACAATCTCATAATGTGCACGCGGTTACAAAAGGCAGAGGGTCAGATATCCCGGCAGTGACTCTTTGGGTGTATTGAGGAGCTACAGTGCCTTGTCCATCACTAGGTCATACTGCATAACAGTATTCAAAATGTTCAACCTTTGGCCTAAATTTTTAGTTTTGACATTATAGAGAGAATCATACAAATGTACGTATGTATGAGACCTTTAGGGTTGTCTAGTCCAACTCTGCCCTGTTCCCTCCCCAAGAAGTCAACGTCTCAGTGAGGGAGAATCTCAGACTGCTAGCATAAGAAATTCCCATCTATACAAATCCCATCTTGAGAAACATGTATCACTTAGTTCCAGAGCCATAAAAGTAGCAGGTGATCAAATAGTAGTTCTCAAACCAAAACTTATTGTATTCAGTGCTGGTTTGGTTCACAAATGATTTCCAAACTTTTCCTGGCTGCTCTGAATATATTTGTAATTTATAAGCTTTTGCCAAATAGATTGAATTTGTTCTAGGGCACATGGCATGGTTTCTGCTTCCTGATTGGCCATCTGATGTATTTTAATTGAATGCTAATGACTAAGTATACTGATAACTGATGTATTTTAATTGAATGTTAATGACTAAGTATACTGATAACTGATGTATTTTAATTGAATGCTAATGACTAAGTATACAGACTTGCAGTACACTTCTGTTAAGTAACTGAGATTCAGAAATATTTTGTCAACACCGAGCAGTTACCTTATTCACAAGTACACACAAACTGAAAAATCTGACCTGTTCAATAGCAGTGATTTAGAGTCAAGTATTCAGAAATGTATTCATGAATCTGTTACTTAATTATTCAAGCAGTTGTAATAAAATATTTATACATTCAAGTATTCCCAAAACTAGAAATAGCCTCCATATGACTAATGCCAGACACTTCTTCAAACAATAGAATTCTGTTCCAGATTCATATTATGGATATGTTATAACACCAATCGTTTTCATTGCAATAATATTGGATGTCACAGACATGTGTGATATTTAAAAGAAAAGACAGGGAAAAAAACCCCCTCAGTCCTATAAATATTTGCATGTATATCTTTACTCAAGTGAATAATGTCAGGCATGTATGTAATTACTGGCTAGATCACTTCCTACTTTCCTATGCAGGCTTTCATAAACTATCTGTCGAGTAATTTGAGTATATAAACTTTGTATGAAACTTGACACTATTTCCTTAATGTTAAAAATTAGTTTTGAGTTGCTGGAAAAAACTTCTAATGAGCTTTTCCCCCACGCCTACTGACTTCCAGCCTAACTCCCCTTTTAACAGCATTCTTTTCTAGGTTTGTGGACTTCCTGAGTTGCTAATTTTTAATGGCTTGCCAAGGTAGTGATACAATTTACATGTTTCATCAATAAATCCTGTGAATGTGTTTGATGCTATTATTCCTAGGCCATGCAATGCTGGAACTCAAAATCCCAATTCTCCTCTAAAGTGTCTTTGACTGATCCTTTCTCAGAAGACTCTGACATGTAAACAAGTGTTGTTTTTTTTTTTAGACCCAATGACCCTAAAAATATCCTTGTGTATGACATCTCTTTTGAAGAAAAATCTGAAAAGATGTACTGTTATAGGTGAAAGAAAAAAAGGTGTATTGGTTGTTTTTTAGGGAGAAGAATTAAAGGTATAACAAGGCTAAACAGCTAGGATCAAGGAGCAGTATGTTTTCAAACCAGTTGTAATGAGGTTATAAGGAAAAGATGTTGCTTGATGAGCGTAGGAAGCTAGGAGGGAGTCACGCAGGTGAAGTAACCGGATCAAATCCCAAGGAGAGACTTGGCACATCACTTTAATGCAATTGGATGACTTATAAATATCCCCTAATCTACGCTCAGAAAAATAAGTGAACAACCATTTAAAATTTTTTTTTTGACATGATTAGCTTCCTATCAGATTCCTGCCATTAAACTTGAATGGTCTTCCAGGCTTATCTCCAGCTGCAAAATGATCAAGGCAAGTACCTGAATGCTTTTAGCTACACTTTTACAACAGTCCTCTATTTGTTCCGCTTTGTGGTTTTTGCAAGTAAAGTACAGTGTCAGCACCATTTAAGGACACTAGTTTGAAGTTATGTGCCTTGCATTATCTTCAATGGCAGGATATATAGTAAATATAAGTATAAAATCAAAAGGGTAAGTGGGAGGTTGTGATTTATGAGGCTTTTTTTGAAGAAGTCAGATTTTATCTTAGGAAGGAGTGGTTTGGAAATATTGCAGATTCTCTCAATAACCTTTTCTTCACAGCATTATGTTCATAGCATGATGTATCCAAAGAGTGTGTGTGTGTGTGTGTGTGTGTGTGTTTTATATATATGTATGTATGTATGTATGTATGTATGTATGTATAAAACCTTTCAACCTAAAGGAGCTCCAAGTCTTTTACAAACTACATCTCTCTCATTTTGTCTGTGTATTTAGAGGTAATTTCTCAAACTGCAGTCACCTATGGGGAGGAGTATAGCATCCATTTAACTGTTTACAGTAATGCAGCAATTTAGGACAGGAAGTAAAGATAAATTCCATGTTGACTTAAAGTATAGAGCTAGGTAAAATGTGGTTATTTACAGCTATACTCACTTCTGTCCTAGTCACTAGGGGCTCCTATACACATGCAGGGAGTCTGTTTCAATGCACTGTAATTACAGTGCATCGGAGCAGACTTGATTAATCTTAACTAACTACCATGCTCCAGCAGTCTCCGAGAGCTGTGATAATTAAAAGCGCCTACAGCATCACGTGTATCAGCATCCCTGCACTGAAAAATGGTGGCGGGGTGCTTTAAACTACAGCTCGTTTGACCAGCACCCTGCCATCATTTTTCAGCGCAGGGATGCTAATACACGTAATGTTCTGGACGCTTTTAATTATCGCAGCTCTCGGAGCTTCATTAATTAAAGTGTCCCCCTCCTCCCTGCCTTCCGGAGCATGTCTATAAATGCCCTAGGGTACACTTGTAAAACAGCCATGGGATTTTTAACAAGTAATCCTGCCCTTGATTTAAGTCTCATTCAAAAGATGGCACCTCCCTTTATCATGGGGAGGGAGGTGTGGTTTAATTCGAGCGGTTCCCAGACAGCCGCTCTAATTAAAACATCTCACTGTCACATGTATTAAGCCCCTGCACATTTAAAAATGGCCACGGGACACTTTAACTAAAGCTCATTTGACAAGCTTTTTTAAACCTGCAGGGCACGTCCAGACAAGTGCGCACGTGTGGTATGAGGCGCCGCAGATCTGTCTGTGTTGCCGCACACACCACACATGCAAGCATTCTCCACGCCGCTAATTTGCAGCACGGGGGCTTTTTGTGGCACCAGGAGATCCCAGTGTCAAAAACTCACAGGAGGGAAAAAAGCAGGGTGGTGCACGTGGTGGCAGCACGGATCTCCCGAAACTGGAGCCTGGGCAGCCATAGCCATGCTTCATCCACTGGCCAGGCTCCCTGGTGCTGGATCACTGCTGCTGGAGCCTTGGGAGGGCCCCAGGACCCTAGATAAGGCTGTTGGGGTCAGCCCAGGTGCTCACCTCATTCTCTCCTACCCCACCCAGGGCAATTTGCTGCACGTCTGAGTGTGTGTGCATGGGCATTCCCCAGGGACAAGTAGTAGCAGCACATACTGTGCTCCTGCTATTTTTCCCTGGGGAAATGCAAATGCATGCTCATTTGGATGTGCCCACAGGGGTCTATACACGAGACGCTGCAGTGATGCTAGAGCATTCCAATTCGAATGTGTTCCAATGTGTTCTAATTAAAACATATCAAAGCACGTCTGTAGGCACCCTGAACAACCAACACCATTTCCTGCAGCACTTAATTTTCCTTGGAGATTTCCTATTCAGTTAGGTGTCCTGGATCAAGCCGCCCTATACCTGAATTTCCATGAGACGGGAGGCTAATTTTAAATGTATATGGTCCAGAAGCGTTCAGATGTGAAGGGCCCAGTCAACTTCAGTACATCTGGCCTGTATTCAGGAGATATTTTAATTCCATATCTGTGACTTTTGACAATGTTTTCCCTTGGTTCTGGTCAGCCCCCAGTGCTTGGAATTAAATTCACACCACAGCTTTTTGGTTCCACCTTCTCTCAGCAGAGAATTGGGGACAGCAGAGTCTTACACCCCTGAACTACTTTCCTTCTTACCTTTTCCTTGCTGTCTGCACTGGGTGGAAATGTTAAGATACCCCCTACACAGAGAGCAACCTGAACTTGATTTGTCAGACAATGTCCTGAGTATTTATGCACTCAATTCCCCTGCTTGTTTCGAGGCTATCTTAGGCAGCACATTAAGAAGTAAAGGTTAGTGAATCTTAATGAACCTTGGATGATCCACTGGAATCTGAGAGAGGACTGACTGGTTTATTAAGGCGAAGATACAGGAGACAAAGCATCTTCCTTCTGGCCAACAGTTTGAATCTAGCGTGCATTTAGTAATAACTATTATTGCCATTGGATAGCTGGTCAGGACTGTGTTAAGTGACTGTGATTATACAGTTCCCATGGGACAAGTTTCCAGTGAGCAGTAAAAAAGGCTTTTCCACAACTGTGTAATGTAATGACCTGCATTGTTCCCATCACAGAAAAGAAGGAAAAAAGGGAAAAGGCCCTTTAAAAGGGATGGTCCAGATTGAGAGGCCCCTATATTGCAGGGAAATAAGAGAGAAGCCCCAGCAGGAAAGGGCAGAAACTCTTGCAAGGGGAAGGCTGGACCCAGGATGTAGGCATGGTGTGGCAACAGGCTGGAGCAAGGCAAAATTGAATGAAGACCAAGTAGGCCAAAAAGAAGGCTGGGAACAAGAAAAGCTTATCAAGGATCAAGAATACATTAATAGATTCATAGAAGCTAGGGTTGGAAGGACCCTCAAAGGATCAAATCCAACCCTGTGCCAGTAGCAGGAAAAAGTGCTGGGATCATGTGACCCCAGCTAGGTGCTTGTCCAGTCTCCTCTTGAAGACCCCCAGGGTAGGGGAGAGCACCACCTCCCTTGGGAGCCCATTCCAGATTCTGGTGACCCTAAGCATGAAGAAGTTCTTTCTGACGCCCAGCCTAAATCTACTCTCCATCAGTCTGTGGCCATTGTTTCTGGTTATCCCAAGGGGTGCTCTGGTAAACAGAGCATCTCCTATTCTCTGCTGCCCACCGATGAATTTGTATACTGCCACAAGATCCCCCCTTAGCCTTCTCTTGCGGAGGCTAAAAAGGTCCAGGTCCCTCAGCCTTTCCTCATAAGGCCTTCCCTACAGGCCTCTAACCATATGAGTGGCCCTCCTTTGGACCCTGTCAAGGTTGTCCACATCCTTTTTTTAATTTTGTTGCCCAGAATTGGACACGGTACTCTAGCTGCAGCCTGACCAGTGCCACATAGAGGGGGAGCATCACCTCCCTGGACCTGTTCGTGATGTACCTACTAATACATGACAAATTGTGGTTACCTCTGCTAATTACTTCATCACATTGATGACTCATGTTCATTTTAGAGTCAACAGCGACTCTGAGATCTCTTCCCACTGCTGTGCTACTGAGAAGGTCATCCCCCAGCCTGTAGGTGTGCTGGTGATTCCCTCTCCCTAGGCACTTGTCTTCATTGGACTGCATCCTATTGTTCTTTGCCCACTTCTGTAACCTGTCCAGGATTCCACCTGGAGTGAGTTTCTTCCCATCAGTGAGTTTGCTCTGCTCCATAGTTTGGTGTCATCTGCAAATTTGGATACGGTGCTTTCCATGCCCTCATCCAGGTCTCTGATGAAGATGTTGAACAGCATTGGCCCAAAGACCGAGTCTTGGGGGACCCCACTGCCCATATCTTTTGAGGTCAATACCGACCCATCCACCACCACTCTGTGGGTACGACCCTTAAGCCAATTTGCCACCCACATGACTGTGTAGTCATCTATGGCACCAAATGGACCAGCCAACTTAGTAGGAGTATCTGCTTTGAGAGGACCAGTGGCAAAGAAAGGGCATTATAGGAGTTGGGTTAGCTGGTAAGAAGCCAGGGGAAGCTACATGCTAGATCCAGAGGAGACTTGGCTGTGAGAGGAGATGTATCCTTGTGATCAGGGCTCTCTCCCAGTGACCCCCTCATTGAATTAATATCAAGGTATGGTGGGTGAGCGAGACGCGCACACACAATTTGTCTGGGGACCATAACTGCTGGTAGTGGTAGTGGTGTGTGGTCAACAAATAGGTTCAGCAGCAAAGCTAAAGCCTGGAAAGGTATTGAGGCTGAATACAATTACTGCCAAAGATGATCTTTGTCAGGCCTGTAGCTGAAGTCTGCATTACTTTTGTCTGTCCTGTGGGTAAATCATCTCAATGGAGTTGAACCTAGCACTTTCCACTCACACTCTTGCTCTTTTTTTCTTTTTGTTTTTGAAGTACCTCGTCGGCTCTTTTCTATATATCAAGTATGCCATAAAACATCTTCAGGGTCTTCTTCAGAATGCCAGTGCAAAGAGGATATGTCTTCTTATTAGGAAAATATATAGTCTAGTTAAATCAAGGGTTGCTTTTTAAAAAAAAATCAGGACTGTAGTTCAGTTCCCTTTCATTGGTTGACTCAGACGATGGGGCATATAGCTATTTATATAATTTCATGGCATAATGATGTTTCAGAAGGGTTTGGGTACATTGTTTGCTGTTTTTTCATACTCTGTTCAAGCAGCTGCAACCAAATAAATAAAACTTAAAACAGGTTGCTGAATTTCATGGGCTGTTCCAAGCAATGACTTGGATCAGACTGAGCAAACAATATTATGCTTCATGAGACAACAAGTGCCTCAGCTTCAGGCAGTATCAGTTAAATTAGCCAGACCCCTGTCAATCTACAACATCTAGTAAGACCAATCCTCTACTCAAGTTTTCCATTACACCACTCATGGGGTTTGCTTAGCTTTTGGTCCATGTTGTAGGTATTGATTGTTATTTATGGTATAAACCCATTAGTGCGGAGTGTAGGAGGTTGAATTTATTTACATGGTAAATATGATATTTTATATTTCCGATGGCTAGGAATATGGAGGGGGACTTTGAGAGCAATTAATTTTTAAAGCTGCGGCTACAGCCAAGATGTATATTTTTTTAACTTGTAATAATTACATCTCAGAATAGAGGAAAAAAGAATCCCTTGGCTTTATATGAATTTTCAGAAAGGGAGGAGGAAGACAACACAAACTATTCCCTGCATCTAACAGAACAGGTGCTGGTTGAGCAGTGCTGTTCTATTATTTGTTTTTTGTTGGGCCTCGTTTTCCATTTCATAGCTGACCTATTGTATGAAATGGTAAACTCAAAGCAAGGATCTTGACTTCTTTGTCGCTGAAACTCCGTGCACATTTTGATTAAATAATAACTATAAAGAATCGGCCTGATTTTTCTTGTCACTTGCCTCTTTCACGGAGGTTTGTAACCCTGAAGGAGGCTCGGTCTCATTCCATTGTAACAAATGGTACAGAATTCTTTCTTGAAGGTAATCAAAACACTTTACAGTCATTAATTAGATCTCTATTGTTGTGCGTACATATAGATAAGGAAATGGAAGTGTACACTAAGCAGAACAGATGCAGCGTGTGTGCACGCTCATGCGTGTGTGTGTGTTCATGCCTGATTTGCAAGAAGCATCTGTATGACCAGGGCAACTGCAAAAAGTCAGAGGTGCAAGTGGCTATCTACACAAATCGTAAACTGTGATTGTGCGTGCATGAAGTAGGCATATAAATATGTCCATGGTGATGTAAATCTGGCTGTGAATGCCCTGCCCAGCTTGAAATATTGACTCTGTGGCAGATTCGGAGGCAAAAAACCTCAGTGTTCTGGCATCGAGTTCTTTGCTCCATTCCATTTTCACTTAGTCATCCTGGAGAGCATTTTGCAAAGTTATGCATTTTTAAATGAATGAAAAGGATTACTAAAGTCCTGAGAATATTCAATCCATTCAATAAAGATGGGAATGTGAGAAACAAGTTAAAATGTAGAAAAGACCCAACTTTCTCATGTTAAAAACAGTTCAGATGTATGATATTGTTATTTATTTAAAAATATGCAGCACTGGGAAAATATTAGACATTTAAGGGCCAAGTAAAATGATTCAGGGCTCACTTGTTTCTTTCCATCAACAATTGAAGGAAGGCTGAATTGGGACTAAAAGACAGATTATATAGCTTGATCTGTTCTGTTTAAATCAGTGTGCTTCTCTTGCTAGATGATGGATAGATTCATAGATATGAGGGTCGGAAGGTACCTCAGCAGATCATCGAGTCTGACCCCCTGCCGTGGGTAGGAAAGAGCACTGGCATTAGATGAGCCCAGCCAGGCATTTGTCGAGTCTCTTCTTAAAGACCTCCAAGGTAAGGGAGAGCACCACCTCCCTTGGAAACCCATTCCAGATTCTGGCAACTCTTACTGTAAAGAAAAGGAAGTAGACCATCTAAAAGCCTGGTATCCTTAATTGCCACACGTTGTGATTGAGGATGTGTACTTCCATGGTGGTAGCAAGAGGTTTGGTTATTTGATATAAAAATGCTACAGTAAACAAAGTCCAGGTTTCAGGGCATCAGAGATCAGGAAGGTTTATGTCCAGCCCACATACTCTATGTCCTGCATTGCACAAGTTGTTTGGATCCTTAATGGTGCTTTCTCTCCTTGCTCTGAAACAACAGATGTAGATGAAGAGTAGAGTTAGATTGCTCTGATCACTAGGAAAAATGCAGCTCTGTTCAGTGCTAATAGAATGAATACCCTAACCTTCTCTGGTAGCTATGAAGGGAGGAAACACATTTCTTTCTTTGATAATAAACCTGTAGCAGGGCCCATCTTGTTCCCCATTACAATTTTTGTTGGCAAGAACTAGAAGAAACCTGGATAGGACCAAGAAGGCCAGGAGAAAGGCAAGGCTAGTGAAAGTCAAACACAGGGACCACATATAGGTCTTAGGAAAGGTCTGCTCTAGAAAAGCAGGGACTGAGCATGTGTGCATGAAAGGCCAGGTCCCAGCATACCAAGGACATTGTGAGGTGTAGGATGGTTGTACAAGAAAGTAGGAGGCAGCATTTTGAAGGAGGCCCTGTAGGACATCAGCCAGGGGGATGTATGTTGCTCTTGTGGACCAGGTCCTCTCCCAGTGACCTGACCCCTGAGAAAACATCAAGGCATGGCAGGAGAGTCAGATGGGGAAGCAGAGAAAGAGGCTTGAACTGAGTGAAGGCCTCATGGGATGCATCCGGACAAGCACACACATGGCTTTCCCCAGAGACAAATAGCAGCGGTACATGCTACTGGTGCCACTGCTACTGGTCCCTGGAGAACACTCCTGCACACATCCTAGTGCATGGCAAATTGCCACAAGTGGGGTAGGGGTAGGGGAGACTGGGGCAAGTCCAGGTGCTGGCCCCAGCAGCCTTACCTGTGCACCACATGTGTTTTGTTGCCGCTTGTGTGGATGTGGCCATGGACTCCACTTCAAAGTAAGGAGGTACCAGTCAGTGGCATAACTAGGCAGGAGCAAGTGGTGCACCAGCTATGAGGGGCATCAGAATGGCTCTCTGGGAAGTTTCTCATGGTAGGGGCAGCTCTGTACTTTGAGGTCATAGGAGCCAGGCAAGAAGAGCTCTGAGCCCAACAACGTATCTGTGGGGGCAGGGGGTGGGTGGGGTGAGCAAGATAGTGCTCTGCTCACCCATGAAGTCTTTGGTGCAACAGGAGCAGCTCTGTGCCCAGTAGCGCATAAAGAGTGGTGGGGGATGCAGAGCGAAAGGGGCACCAGGATCGGCTCCCGGCAGTAGCATCTGCCTTCATTGTGCAGAAAGCCAAATCAGGTAACTTCCCTTCCCCTTCCCCACACTGTGCCCCAGGTGCTGAAGGAGCTTGCTACATCTCTGGTGTGTACCAGTGCATGCTAACAGGACCCAAGAGGCTCATTTGCAAAACTGGGAGTGTTTTGCTTACACCATAATTTTTTTCCCCAGACGCTCCCTTTGACATTGGACCATGAGCTTTATGACGTCCTGCAACCACCTTTGTGGATTAGAGCGTCCGTGTTGGTGTAGGTGCATAGCACCTGAGTGAACGCTACATAGCCAAATGGTGGTATCTGAGGAGCCGACACAAAGCAATCTATAGCCAGCACCTCTTCCACTCAGACACGAGAACAGTGATGTCTGGACACAGGATTTGCCTTGGGAGTGGGGTTGCATATATGGGAAAGAAGGTCTGAAAGTGCATTTAAAGATAGGATGCTCTGTCTACATGTGGGCCTACTATTGTCACATGCCCAACAATTAGGCTAAAGATGCAGAAGACAGAAGGCTTTCAACTGTGTTCACACTGACCAAACCCTGGACTCTCAAGAAAGGTGGGACTGGGCAACGGAGAGGGCAAGCAGAACTTTATTTCCTAAGTCATTTCTAACGAACTGCGGCAGTCTAAAGTGACTGGCTAAGGAATCCCATTGCCCACCTTGGCTACCATGTTTTCACTGAAGAGGTGAATTGGGTAGGTCAGGGTTCCTGCCTTAAGGTGGAAATCTGAGGGAACGTGCCCAAGTGCCTCAGGAGCTTTGCTCCTGCACTGCTTCCACAATGCACTGCTTCCACAATGGAAGAGGGATGGGCGTCAGTGTCCTGCATCCCTGGGAAGGGGTGTAGGCATGGTGTTTATTCCCTAGAGACCCCAAATTAGGGAGCTTAACAGAGCATTGTTTGGATCCAAACAAGATAGCCTGGTACCTATGCAGGGATGGGAACTAGGCCAGGTAGCAATCAGTGACTTGCAGGTGTGGCATGTAAACAGGGAGGAAATGATGTATTTTCTGTGTTCTGTAAGTGGTTCTTAGTTAACCCAGGTGGCTTTTAAATTTGCCTAACTTAGGTGGGTGAACCTCACAAAGCTTGTTATTTTGCTTTGACTTCACTCTTTGTGTGGGTTTCAGCGTGTTTTCTTTTATCTGTGTCGGAATAAAGAATGCAATGATTGCTTCTTTTTTCTTTTGTCTTTTTGAGAAACCAAATCACCAGAGCTATTTTTGGAGCTTTTTTATTTTTTTCTCTCCCAGTCCTATACATTGTTATGGACAGGTTTCTAAGCCTACTTTTTTGTATGCTATAAATAAAACAAAGGAAAGGGGCTCTGGAAGTTTGCTGTTAGACTTATGTAAGATGTGCACAGAGCAGATTTTCAGCGGTGAGAACAACTCTGGCCAGTGCTGAAGATTGTGCTTGGCTTAGCTGACAGAATTGGCTTGGTAGAAAGCATGATATGCACTGGTGAAGTTGGTTCAATTGCAAGGCTTCTTAAGAAATAACAGCAAAACTAAACTTAAACATACCTTTCCCTTAGATAAGCATGTACTGCCAGATGTGTAAGTTGACAACGCATTGTTTTACTGGTTCGGTCCAGGTCTTACATGTGTCCTGAGAATGTCTTTGGGATAATGGGAAATGTCTCCATGTTTCATTTAGGTACTCAGAATGTATAGATATCTTTAAGACTCCAAGATCTGTATTGAGGATATGTTGCTATGCCACATTGGGCGCCTATATACATGGAGCGAAGCTGCTCCAATGTGCCGTAATTACAGCTCATCAGAGCAGACTCGATTAATTGAGTCTTGAGCTTGGTAATTACCATGCTCCAGCAGACTCCAGTGTCTCATGTATCAGCATCCTCATGCTTAAAAATGGCAGCGGGGGCGCTTTAACTAAAGCTTTTTTGATGAGCTTTAGTTAAAGCACCCCTGCCACCGTTTTTCAGTGCAGGAACGCTGATACATGAGATGCTCCGGGCACTTTCATCGTTTCATAGTTTCATAGTTTCTAGGGTCGGAAGGGACCTGGGCAGATCATCTAGTCCGACCCCCTGCCATGGCAGGGAAGCG
>NW_005841857.1:3048662-3062405 GCF_000455745.1 Alligator sinensis
TCAACGCTTCTCCAACTATCCTCCTTAGCTCATTGAAGTTCGCCCTCCTAAAATCTAGGGCCACAGCCTGACTGCTTGCCTTTGCCACCTTGCGCTGAATGGTGAATACCAGTAGGCAGTGGTCACTGTCACCCAGGGGGTCAAGCACCCGCAGCCCCCTCACCAGGTCGTCGCCCGTGGCCAACACCAAGTCCAACAAGGCATCCCCCCTGGTGGGGCTGTGCACCTCCTGGGTTAGATGAAGGTCCTGGACTCTGTCTAAGAACCTACGGGAGCACTCAGATCTGGCTGACTGCTCCTCCCAGCAGATGTCTGGGAAGTTCAGGTCCCCCATGACTAACACACCCTTAGCCTTCACTACCTCGGTGAGCTGACCCAAGAATTCCTGGTCAAGCTCCTCTCCTTGGTTGGGTGGTCTATAGTAAACTCCCACCGTTAGGTCCCTTTCCCCTCTTTTGCCTTGAACCCTAACCCAAAGCACTTCAGAGTGCTTCTCCCCTGACTCTTTACTAATTAGCGAGGATGTGTATTCTTCCTTGATATAGAGTTCCACTCCCCACCCCCTCTCTTTCCTATCCTGTCCCTCCTGTACAGCCTATAGCCCTTGACATTCACTGCCCAATCATGCTCAGAGGCCCACCATGTTTCCGTAATCCCCACAATGTCCGGGCTGGTGTCAGCCATCAGGAGGGCTCTAACTTTAATTAGAGCAGCTCTTTGGGCATTCATACATGTGCTCCAGGAGTGAGGGAGGAGGGTCGCATTAATTAGAGTGGCTCTGAAAGTTGCTCTAATTAAAGCGGCACCCAGAGCGTCTCATGTATTAGTGTCCCCATGCTTAAAAATGGCAGCAGGGGCACTTTTAACTAAAGCTCGTTGAACAAGATTTAGTTAAACTGTCCCCAACACCATTTTTCAGCATAGGGATGCTCATACATGAGACACTGGAGTCTGAGGGAGTGCGGTAATTACCATGTCCTGGAGACTTGATTAATCACAGTGCGTTGGAGTAGCCGTGCTGCACGTGTATAGGTGTCCTTGGAGCCACTCTAAAGCCCCCCCCCCCCCCCCCCCCCCCAAATGATCCAGGAGCAGGTGTATAAATGCCCATTGTGTTTAGTAGGGACAAGCAGTCCAGAAGAATGAGTCGGCTGTGTGGTGGACAGCATTTGGACTGAAAAATTGAAGGATTATAGACACTACCAAAAGTATTCTTTGGCCAAAAGGGAAAGATAATGCTAATGACATTTGTTAACTCTCTTGTGATGAACTAAAAGAGAGCACTGAATTCGTGGAAAAATTCTCCATGCTGAAAATGCATTGGTATTTATCCAGAAGCTAACAGTAGTGGCTTTTATAAAACAAACACAACCCCTCCCTCTTTTTTGATAGCTGTTGTAGCAAGTGAAGGGATGGCCTGTGTGCTATTTAACAAGACTGTAAGATGAGAAGAGTGACAGCAGTTTTTATCCAATACATTAACCCTTAGCTTGGTCTGAGTCAAATTATGATAACTGTAGAAACTGAGCAAATCTTACTTTATGCCCTGTACTTAAATAAGAAAATGTAGACACTCCTTCAAAGGATAGCACATTTAGATTAACTATAACCCCTCCGCCCTTATTTTATGGAGCATAAACATTATCTCTGGAATTCTCTACTTTAAGCGATGGAGACAAATATTGTGACTTGATATTTTTAATAAAGAAGGTGGATGATTTTACAACCATTCACTGTAAGACCAAAGAATAAAGAATTCTTGGTCACAAAGTCATGCATACAAGATACCATACTGTAATATCTCTCCAGGTGCAGTTACATTGTTCAGCAAATCAGAATGGTATTATTCTCCTGCCTTGGCTTTTGTAGCCCAGTTTTTCCTCTTTGTTAAAATGTTGACTATCTTTCCACAGCAGCATGGAAGAAGAATTTGTGGAAAGTTCAATTTCAAGCTACTGCAAAATGAGCCTTCCTGAACGGAGGTCTCAGTATTTGCACCCCCTGCTCCTTGATGCCCGAGAGCACAATGCTTACACAGATTCCAAATTGCTGCTCTTGAAAGCTAAGTATTCACCGTAATTAAGCTTGGTTGTGCACGAGCACCTTTGCCCAGCCAGTTGCTTATTTGTTTGCAATCTTTGAGTATGAAAATATTGCACTAAAATAAAAAAAAATGGAGACTATATTATTGTCACAAACCATCTGTGCGCTACATCTGGAGCCCCAAGTTTTTTCCCACCGTCCTGCTGCACGTCTCAAGGAACAGACCAAGGTTTGTTCTGGGGTAAGTCCCTATCTCTGCAGGCCTCAGTTCTCCTGTCTTTATACCAGACCTCGCAGCTGCATCAGTGGAATTTCTCCCAGCACCAGGTGGCTTCCCCATGGGCTGTGGAAGAAATTTTAGGTCCCTCTTGCTGTATAATGGATCAGCTTGGACTACCACTTGCCAAGAGATCACTTTTCACCATAGGCAACCAGTAAGGAGACAAAACAGCAGAAGGATTAAAAAAAATTGCACAAACAAAACTGACCATAAGTTTGAAGACAAAAAAAAAAGGCAAAGTTTCTTACCCTCTCACCTGCCTACCACCCAGTCCTTCCTGTATTTTCAGAGATCTGCCTTCCTGCTGATTTGGTAGCCCTGACTGCTGGGGATTTGGACCCTCCTCCTGCCTGGGAAAATCCAAAGACCTTGGCCACCTCCCAGATACCCTTCAAATGCATCCAAGCCAGACCTCTCCATCATGAGTATTGTCCCAATTCCTCCTGAGTCTCAAACTCCTCCAGAAATGTCTCTCCCTGGGATATCTAGTATTCCTTTGGCTAATGGGCCATTCCTCTCTGATGCCTTCTCTTTTGAGGGGTTGATTTTCCTCTTACAGGCAGACAATGTCTGGGGTGCACGTGCCAATAACAGCACCTCCTGTCTGTGATCGGGAGTGGCAATTGTTCTGGCCTTCAGATGCAATGGCAGTTGATATACTTAGCCATTTTGCCTACTCTCTGTTCCTTAGGTATACATTCCTCAATTCCTTTTGGTTAAACCATATCTAAACTAATAAAGTTACGTACAGACGGCACAACGTAATGTATACAGTTTTATGACAGTGATATCAAGAGCTACAGCATAACATAGGCTTTTCAATGAGACCTCACATGTCCTATCAGTACAACAAGCACAAGAAAATCTACATCACACCTTACAAGCCCTCCAAGATTTGGTGGGTTTCATGCTAATTGCAATAAAGACACAGTTACTGCTGCTTCTGAGCTTAAAATACTGCCATAAAAGCAATGTTTTCTTGAGACACCTTGTATAATGTTTAATGGAATGTGAAACAAAGTCTTAAAAGTGATAGGTCGTAAAATCCCACATTCAGTGCAGCGCAAGGGAAATAAATGGATGCTTATGCTGCTGGCAGCACTTTGAGGATGGTTGCCTTTCCACATCCAGATTTTCACAAGATCTGCTATATGAATGGGTGGTGATGATGGAAGAGGTCACAGTATACAGTATCTTTCACTGCTGGAAGGTGGGAGTGGACTCCGAGGTGATACTGAACCAGTTTGTTAACAGCTCTATGATCAAATACCTGAAGGCCAATTACAGAAAAGGTGGAGATGGGCTTTTTGTTGTGGCCATAGGGGACAAGACTATGAGCAGGGGCCTTAAGCTGCTATAGAAAAGCAATTAAGTTGGAAATTCAGAGGGAGTTTCTGACTCTGAGGGTGATCAAATATTGGAAGAGGCTACCTAAAGAAGTTGCAGAATCTCCATCCCTGGAAATGTTCAAGAGCAGGTTGGTTAGCCTCTTGGCTGGGATGGTTTAGTTAGGGATGATCCTGTCTTGAGCAGGGGCTGGACTAGATGACTTTGTGATGTCCCTTCCAGCCCTCTTTTCCTGTGATCTGAAGTGACCCCCAAAATTAGGTACTTGCCCAGCACTTGCTGTCTGTGTGTGTTCTTGGCTACCGTCTTTATGCGGTGATCATATTTATGCAGGTGACCTGCTTGTTTCCTTGGCCAGTGGCAACGAGGTTATTTGAAACTCCTTGGAGAGGTGGCCAGTGGCAAAGATGTTATTTGAAACTCCTTGGCAAGGACCACTCTTTGGCTCCCATGATCAAGAGAGATGATATATATACATAGCCAGATTAAACCTTGTATAAAACCTATGAGTTTGCTGAAGTAGTGTTTTCCTTGCACCGAGGTTGAATTTTGGCTCGATAAGTCTGAGAAAGAGAGTAAATCAGAAGCTTTTATTCTCTGATGAGAGTAAGAACGTGCTGGGTAATGTACTGTAGAAGAGATTGGAATACATTGAACTCCGTGGAAAAATGTATAATTAATAGGAGACAAGTGAGGCTTCAAGTGGTCAAAGGATATTAAAAATTAGTAGAATTCATTAGGAATTGATTGATGGTAAGGGGAAGCAATAGTATGACAGCAGATAAATCACAATGTAGGTCATTTCTGCTGGGTCTGCAATGTTTTATTGGAACCAAAAGTAGAGGGAGGGAGAGTTGATGTTTTAAATTAGTGTAGGTATTTATCTGCTGGCAGCCTACGCACAGGTCTAGGTGAGGCTACCGGTGCAGAATTCACTGATGCTAGTCTATCCCAAAATAGTGCAGAGTTAGTTTTCACTGCAAATCTGAATGAATCCAGCCATGTCACACCCCCACACACGGGACATGATTTGTGTAAGTCGTGAGTGATTTTATTTCCCCCCCCCACAAGTCCTCTTAAAAAAAATCCCTATAGCTTCTGAGACTGATTAGTAATAGGTAGAGGGATGTGGGAGTGGGTCAAAGGTGGTAACATCTCAGGGAGGATGTCTGTGTCTGAAGGAGGAATCCTATAGGAAGGAGCCACAGATGATTCAGGGATGAAAAAGGAACACTGATGTATTTTTGTGTTTGTAGTTTTGCAATAACCTTAGTGACTATCTGGCAGTTAAATTAAATTTTTTAAGTCATTTTCTTGGCAATAGAATTGGGTGGTTAATTGACAATGTGTAAGTCTGAGAGTGGCTGCTAGTGATGTATGCTAAGGAGTCAAAAGCAGGCATTTCATCTGACGTGCGAAAAACCCAATTCTTTTCTTAACTTCTGTCTCAGCTTTTTAAAGTTACATAGATGCGCCTCCCTTATCTCTCATTCCAGGTAAAGTAGGAGCTGGCAGGCCCCACTGGATTTTAAGAAATGTGTCTAATTGATTTTTGGACCCAGCTGATTGTCTTTTATTAAATTTGCTGCAAACACTGCAATTTATTCTTGCACTCGCCCAAGTGCCAAGATGTACTACTTCGCAAAACTGAGGAATCTAGGCCTCGCTATTTTCTTTTAACATTGCCGTTTGCTGTATTACAGGCTATTACCATAATACAGAGAAAATGCACTTAGGCTATAATTTGCAATTTCCTCTAAACTGTACAGACATCAAAGCTTGCGAGACGCATGAATGAACATTTTTAAATGTATGCCAAATTGGGCAAAAAGAAAATGGGCAAGATCAATAGCACATACCATGGCAAATGAAAACACTTCTTTCATATGTTAAAAAACACTGATTCTTAGAAAAGATCATTAAACCTTGTATTGTTGCTGCTGTATCACTCGGGTGAAAGTTTTTCATGTGGTTTCTAAAGGGATTTGATTTTCTGTGCATGCAGACTTTCACCTAGCCCTGAGAATTCAAAGACATCTTAAAGACTCCCACTATACCTAGTAGTAGTGGTAGTAGTAGTTTATTTATAAAATAAAAATAAAATTATACTTAATAACATTGAGATAATGTAAAAGCATGCCATAAGATTTTCTATTTTATCAGTTTACACACAATTAAAACATAACATAGTATATGATAATACAGAAAAAGATAAAATGTAGCAGTGGACAATAAAATAATGCAAGTACTTATGTGCACCTAAAGTGTACAAGACAGACTGCAAATGGACACAGAGAATCCAGGTGGTTTTTTCTTCATTAGCCCAGTATTTAAAACTTCCTATGAATGGAGAGATCTATTTTCCTTTTGTTGCTTCAAAGAAGAAACAAGGTCACAAATAATGATTTCAGTCATCTACCTCATTTTTCTCACAAGACCATATTGTGTCTGAATATGGGTCCAACGCCACCCCCCATGATGACTGCAGATCTCATTGAGTGGGACACGGTCTAGTAACGATTTTTCATGGAGGATGCTGATAGTCTGTTCTCTTGGGGTCATAGGGGACAGCCATGGCCTTAAAGTGCAGCAAAGGAAATTTAGGTTGGATGTTAGGAAGACGTTCCTCACTATGTGGGTGATGAAGCATTGAACAGATTACCTGGAGAAGATGTGGCATCTCCATCCTTGGAAATGTTTAAGAGCAGGGTAGACAGACATTTGACTTGGGATGCTCTAGACAAGGATGATCCTGCCTAGAGGAGGGTGCTGTACCAGATGACCTCAGAGGTCTGGTTTCTGTGATTCCTGCCCCTCTATTCCTGGGACCATGTCATTTCATCAGAAAATCTGACCCTTTTCTTTCCTTTTACATGGATCTGCTTCAAAACAGTGAGAAGTCAGACCTCAATGGGTTTTGGATCAGATACTAAATGTAGTCATTGAAAGAGTCATCTTCCAAGGCAGATGACATTACTAGTGTTGCTGTCTATATAGTCTGGGGCCGTGCCCCATAAAAGGTGGAGTTTGTCCTCCTTAGCTCTTCCCATTGCAGCATATATAGGTAGGTCCTCTGAAGTCATTGGAAAGCCATCGTGATGGAGCCGAGCTCTGTGGGATGGTGCAGTGAAAAGCTAAAAGTTCCTCCTTGTTCTTCTCCTTGACTCCTAAGTTCTGACGACCTCGTTTCTGTCTGATGGCAAAATTGGGATTGGTCAGTCATGTCCTCACATAGGATTTAGGCAGCATTTAAGTTGCAAAATCGTGACACTGAAGACAGCCACACAACTTAACAGGTGCCCACATTTTGGATTGCCAGGTTCTTTAGGTACTTGGGCTTCTGGGCATGCTCAGAAGTGATCCAGTTTCAGCACCTTGGCACCTGACTTCCCTCTGACCTCTGTTGTGATCCAGATACCAGGTGGATTGGTGCTCAAGTCCCCAGAAAGGCCCTGCTGGCATGGTGTGATTCGAACACACCTAGTATACATGGATAGTGCTGGGGGCTCAGTACGAAGCATGGCAGCTATGGTTGCTCGCATCAAAAAATGATACTCTTGACATAACCAGCTAGTAGGTAAAACACGTAGCCAGGAAACAGAAGAGGAGGCTATTAACCCCACCTCAGCCTAGGGGATTCAAATCCATTCCTCCCATCCCGCAGGAAAGTGCATGCAGGCCACCAAGCTAGAGCCCATGTGGGAGTGCACTCGCCTCCCTCCTCTGGAAGCTAGTTCAGTGAGAAGAAAGCAGTGCCAGAAGAAGGTGTGTACAGTGGTGCCTGACTGTGTAGTCTAGTGGGTAGGGCACAAGGCTGGGAAGGGGGAATCCTGGGATTCAATCTCTGCTCCCCAGCTTCTTTATACATTTTGCATTGGGAATCAAGGGCTGGTATCAAAATAACCCTGAGAGCAGGGGCTGGAAGGTAGATCTCCCACTCCCCCAGACCAGTGACCAAGCCAGAAGCACAATACATCAAAATTATGGAAAAAGTTAGTAGTGATGGCACCCCACTGCTGCCAAATTGGATCCAAGTATGCTAGCACTAGGGAGGTGCAGGAAGTCATATGCAGCTTGGAGATTATTGTTGCCAATTGGCCATCTCTAGTGGCTTCCTTCCTAGCACCAAGCTCATCCTCTTAGGTGCAGCCCGATCTAAATTGGAAATGCCTACCTGACCATTTTGGATTTTTTGCCCTTAATGCTTACCCCTATGAGGAGGTTTCTGGTTTAGTTTCTACAGGGACCTTCTAAAATGAGACAAAGGACTTGAGTGACAGGTTTAACACAGCGATTCCCTCTGCCACCTCGGTTCGTGCAGCTAACTCTGTGCTCCTTTATGCAAGCCTGAACTTTGTAATGAGACAGGCAATTGCATAATACCGTCCAGCTAGACTAAGCAAAGCCTGATGCCACCTCAGCATTACAGCTGTCTTGTCTTTAAAAGCTCACTCGCTGGATGCGTGCAGAGGGGTGGATGGCCAACTGGCTTCCAGAATTGTCATCCTTTGATTTCCCACTCCAGAGGGGTATTAATGCAAAATCAATTTGCACAGCATAGACCAAGTTGGCCTGGTCAGGTTAGTTTGCTGGCATATGCTCCCTTTGCAGTAGATCCAAAGTTATTTTAATTACTTAGAAGTGTTTAGTGTACACAAATCATTAACAACCCTTTGCTCATAAGGCTTCTAGAAAGGGAAAACGATTTGCCCAGCATTTTTCTGGGTTTACTTTGCTGAAGCTATCTGACAAGGAATTTTGTTTTGCTCCTCTTCCCCCAGCCCAAGTTTTCCCTGTGATTCGAACCATACTCCTGTCCATGACAGAGCCATGACTGCCGTTCGGAGTCCCCCCTCTCCACCACTAATCCCCTCTTCTGTCTGACTAACCCTGCCTAGGTCTGGAGTACACACTGGAGAAGAAAGACTGATGAGTGAGGAGTGGAAAGACTTGTGGGAGCTTGATGCACAGAGTCCTCTTCCCATCCCAGAAAGTTTAATCCAGAAAAAAAAAGAAAGGAATACAACAATTAATAAATAGCTAATCAACTGTGGTGGTGCGTAGAGGGCTCAACCATGGGAAGGGCGCTATACAAAGTGCATGTATAGTGCCATAGGGGACCCCAGCCCTGAAAAGCAAAGGTAGACATGCATGACACAAAACGGGACCAGAAGGATGTAATAGAGAAAGGAGGGTGTGATAACATTTAAGAGGACTCTGCAACCCAGACTTGGTTTGAATTCAGTTTTTAGCCCGTCATTAGTAGAGGCTGCAGTATTCAACCTTCCCACCCACATAGCCTCTCTCTATTTCAAACCAGATTGTGGCATTATTTCTCCAGCCGTAGCAGCGCGCTCAGGGGGCCTGCCCTGAATGCTCCACTTGTGACAAACTCTGCTGTCTTTTCACAGCATCTGTCGAAGTGAACTCTTGTGCTCTATATTTTAGGCATATTTAGCCTTCTTTCTGCCTGACTTCAGACTAGCAAGGCTAACTGTATCAAAACTGTCTGCAAACCAGAGGGAGCTGCTGGGAGTTAAAACCACCGAGAGAAACTTTTTAAACCAAAACCTATCAGTCTGAAAAACTATGGGCCGAACATCTTGGGTTTCAGTTTCCTCCATTAATATTTTTTGAGGGAAAATAGAAATTCCCTCTCCAAGATTTTTTTCTGTTTTCTCCAGAAGGAAAAATGTTTTGAGGATTTTTTTTTAACTGGCCTTAGCTTTTTTTCACTGATGCATAAAATAACTCTCAGAAAAGCGCTTCACTCCTATTAGCTTAATTTCTCCTTCTATAAAATATGACTAATATTTATCAGAGCTGTCCGGACAATGACATTTCTGGCTAGTGGGATATTCTGAGTTTTCCAAATTCATTTTTTGGTCTGAATCAAACGCAAAGCTGAAACTCCTTGAGGAATAGAAATTCTGGGGAAAAAATCAGTTTGAAAACTTTGATTCATTTTAACATTGTTGAGATATATGTCATACTCTATAGTATGACATATGTCTATGGTTAACATATATAGTGCAACAAAATAGATACTATACTTTTAAAGTACAAAAAAAAAGCAATGCAGCTGAAATGAGCTGCTTCCGCTTTATTGAAACGAAACTCTTCAGAATTTTCCCATAAAAGCGTTCTTCAAAATGAGCGTATTCCCCCCCCAAAATTGATTTTAACAAACTGCATTTTCCATTGGAAACCTCTTTTGTCAAAAGAATTAGCTAAGTGTAAAGCCTTCTGAGGTATTAAGGGCCAAGCGAGATTAATTAAATTGCATCCATGTATAATCAGGGTCAGGTTTTTGAATCAGCAGGAGCAAAACTCAGGTGTGCTAGTTCCCTGCTCTGCTCCTACATCTAGGAATTTCAAGATACTATTCCTATAACCCATCAAGCCTGACAGACGTCATCCTTGGCTCCGCGGGACTGCCGATGACAAACGGGGAAAAATTATTCATCTTCCAAAACTAACTTGTGAAAAAGAGGAAGAATGGTTTGGAGGTGAAATCATCAACTTTAGACTCAATTTCTATCTCTGTCACAAATTCCCTGAGTACGTTTGGGCGAGCTATTTTACATCCCCTGTTTCAGCTGCCCATTTTACAGATAGGGACAGTAATACTTTGCATCTCTCCCCGTTTTTCCATCTTACTTCTGTGGTATCCGTAGAGCACGTACCATTACCGTCCCTGTCCTCGGTTGAGACTCTCAGGACTACGCTACTACAACTAATGGCAGTAATAGAGTGCTTCACTCCGAACATCAAGACTGTTTATACATACGTATGTACAAGGTTCAGAAAATAACAAGCGATTTTTGAAATAAAGCTATTTTGCGTGCAGCGAGTAGGAAACCAAGCAGCAGCGGGGAACATTGACGGCAGCATTGTCGAATGCACCCATCATTTATGACTGTATGTGGTCCGGTTCATGATCGTTGCACACAAAATGGTTTTATTTTGAAATTGCTGTTACTGTCGGAAACACCCTTGTTTATATATATATCAATGTCCAGAAACTTGGCTATGCTCAGTGAGCCTATTTCTCTAGTCCTTTCTTTCTGCTTTCTGCTCAAAGGCTGAATTGCTGTTTGCTTCAGATCTTTTCTCCTTAGACGGCTTCTCTTTATCGTTCCCCAACATCTTAGCTCTTCAGAATTATTTCTCCCCTCTGTCCTAGCTATACGCGCAGAAGCAATAGGCATGAAAGCTCCCCATTAACTTTAAAGAAATATTGTATCAGTCCTTTCCCTATTTCCAATTAAAATGTAAATCACCATTAACAGCTCCATTGCATGGTTAAATATGAAAAAGGAGAAGAACCGATCTTTTCCTTTAAAAAGCAAGACATAAAAAAACCAGGTTTGTAATGCTGATAGGAGATTTAAACTGAATGGTATGTGCTCTAAAGCTGAGGCAGGGTTTTTTTTTTCTCCTGTAGCATCACTTCTAAGAGGGGTAGGGTAATCAGACTTTCACTGGTGCTTTACACACGTCAGGACTAAAAGTAAAGATGGGATAGTAATAAAATGCTGACCAGGGTTGTAAGTGATAGGTATAGAAATGCTAAGCACATGACTAGCTAACCCAGTTCCTAAAATTGGTGTGCTCTGTGCATGTATTACATAGGAAAGAGAGAAGGCATCCAACGTAAAGTTTGTCTCTTGCTGTAGTGTGTTCACACCCAAAAAGTCTCTATTCCAGTTAAGCTGTGCTTAAAACTTGAGGTATCCAGCCTGTCAGGAGAGAAGTGGGGTGCAGAGTTCAGGTATGGGGAACTGGGGTTTTCTGTGCAGCTCAAGTGTTTTGCACTCGCTCAAGTGATGCTAACCAAAGGGGAAGTAACTCAGGTGGAGATAAATGGAGCTAATATTGCATTAAAGACAAGAACTTTAGAGCGAGAGGTGTCAACCATATGGCTCATGGGGTTGATTTGGCCCATGGAGCTGCTCTATCTGGCCTGCAGGACGATCAGCTACCTATTCAAAGTTGCAAGCGTGGCTGGGGAGGAATGGCCTGCCCCAGAATCTGGGGCTCTCGGGCCCTGGTGGACATGGCAGTTGGTGAAAGGAGGGAGAACAAGGGCCTCTGTTGCCACTGCTGGGATGTTACCTCCCCAGCCTCCAGCCCCCACTGTGTGCCCTGTGCTGGAGCTGCCGCTACAGGATGGGGCACATGGAGATGGAAGCTGTGGCTCCAGCGCAGAGCATGTTGGGGGGAATGGAGGCACCACTGTCACTCTGTGTTTGATCCAGAGCTGTTGCCACTGCCACTGCTACTGTCATGTGCTCGAGGTTAGAGCCAGAGCTGCTGCTACTGTTGCTGTCACTTCCTCTTGTCCTAAACTGGATCTGACCTGCAAACGCCCTACGGTCCTGATCTGGCCAAGGGCACAAGGTGAGTTTGACACCCCTGTTGTATAGGACATAGGTGCTTAAGGGCGCATCTACACATTGCGCTACATTGCCGTATGGCATGCTACGGCGGTGTAGTGGTCATGTGAGTCTACACGTGATTGGCAGCTACTTTGTCGTAGCAATGCGCTCCCCCATTTTAGCGCACCGCTATGGCGAAGCAGCAGTGAAATCTACCCATGCACCATGCACCATGCACTGTGTTAGTACTTCCAAAAGGAAGTACTAAAGCACTGTGCCGTAGCAACATCACCGTACGGTGATGTGTAGACGCACCCTAAATTTTCTCGGTGTCGATCCCCCAAGTAGAATCTGTCACAACCCAAAGTTGTGGTTTTTTTTGTTTGAGTGTGCTTCGACATCGCTAAATCATGTTCCCGCCAAAATTGCAGCTCTCTTGCACGGTGGAGAGTTCTGTTGCAACAGAGGACCTGCGTGCAGGAGCTTTTCCCGCCAGTTCTGTAGCTTTCTTTGCATAGTGCATTTCTTTTGCATTATAGTGACAAAAGGCTTGGGTAGTTTCCGCCCAAGTCGGAGAGAGAGAAAGCACGTGGAGTTCGGGAAAGGAGCGTGAAGATCTCTAAGCGCTGCTGATCCTCTCGAACCCAGCTTTTTCCTTAAGAGGGCAACAGAGGTTTAATTTGTCGAACCCATGGAGCTTCAACAACTCCGGGGAACCTATTTACCGTACCCTCGGAGCCTTAACGACTCCGAGGCAACTAACCTCTAGCCTCTCCCCGTCGCCGATCGCAGCGCAGACGTATCCCTGTCCTAAGGACCCCATTGTCAAACCCACAGAGTCTTAACAGCTCTGGGGGACTTGGGAACCGAGTAACACTCACGGAGATACAGCTGCTCCGTGGGAACGAATTCTTGAACCCCGTGGAGACTGATTCACTCCGGGGTCAAGGAACCGAGTTTATTAGAGTCCTCCACTGAGAACTCAAGCGGAGCTGTGCTGGAAAGCTGACCAGCCTACACCACGACCACCTTGGGTGTAAGTAAATAATCTTTTCAATCAACCATTACACCTCCGTGACTGATTCTAGCTCGAGCATACTATACCGCACCACGGTTTTCTCCAGCCCCGTGTGCCCGGGCTGCCGGCCACAGCCTGTGTGCACAAAAGACGGGCCCCCAGCTTGCCCCAGGTTGCACATGGCGACCCAGATGGGATCGGGAGAGAGCTCGCACATGGCGATCCAGGCGGGATCGGGAGAGGGCCCGCACAGAATCGACAGCCCTGTGTTCAGGCTCCTAATTCAGTGCACGAGAGTAGCGAACATCACTATGGGATTCAAAGCAACCACACTGAGCACATCGCTTCTTAAAGACAATCTTCATCCTTGGATGCTTTTAAGACTCAGCTACACAAAGCTTTGGCTGGGATGATACAGTTGGGGATTGTCCTGGTTTAAATTGGACTACATGACCTCCTGAGGTCCCTTCCAACCTTAATCTTCTATGGTTCTATGAGCACAGAGATAGCTAGAGCATGCCAAGAGGTAAATGCTGAGTATAGAGATGTATTTTAAATCCTGTTCATTGAGCACTTTACTCAGTGCCTCTACCCGGTTCTGACTTGCACTTCTACCAGTTTCTTGAAGGTAGGCAGCTACGACCTTCCTTTCAAAGGACCAAACATGGTTGGGC
>NW_005841857.1:3062415-3085650 GCF_000455745.1 Alligator sinensis
GAACTATCAGAGGAGAAAATGCCCCTTTTATACAATAACTCCATGAGTACAGCACTAGCACAGGTATTGAGACACATGAAATGCCCCTCTTATACAATAACTCTGTGAGTAGAGCGCTAGCGCAGGTATTGAGAGACATGAGTTTCACTTCCTCAACTGCTCATACAGGCTCCAACCCATGTTCCTGTGCAGTTAGGGCTTGATGAACCTGAAGCACTTGCTTATGTCCCCTGAAATCTTACGAGAATTAAAAGATGCAGTTAAATGATTCAGCAAAGTGGGGCTTTAGCACGCAGAGTCTAGAGAAATGATGAGAAACATCATTACTGAGGGTCTAATCCTGTGTGGTACAGACGATAATTCTGCTCCCACCGAACTCAGTGGGAATGGAAAGAACTTCCAAATACTAAAGTATCAGATGAGCGCAAGGAACAAGTGCAAAGGATAACTTAAAGGTCATTATAAGGAGGATTTAGAGCCTGCAACTAACAGAGGGAAAAAATGTTAGTCATCAGGACTTCTTTTGCAATTGATTGGAGAATGAGAGACCCCGAGAGAGTGATTAATGGTATGGCCGGGGGGAGGAGCAGGAGGAAGGAAAGAGAGCGATTCGATGAGTCATGTGAGTAGCACAGGTGGCAAAATAAATGACTGCTGCGGCATGGAAATGGCTTATCTATTGTTCCAGCTCCTGAGTCCAGAACTGTGATCAATCCAGAAACAGCTCAGGTCATTGTGTGTTTAATCTTTTGGGTTGCATTTTCCACCCCCCACTGGATTTGTCTTGCTGCAGTACTTACATAAGCATGGCCTAAATATTCTGTCTTCAAATATTAGAAACCTTGAGGTCCAATTTCAATCCAGGAATGTAAGCTATTCTAAAAACTGAATGGGGAATTTATAAAAATATCATGGTTCAACATTTTTCAGAGACTGTTAGGAAATGCTAACATTTTCTTAGCATGCTCTCGGGAGAAAGGAAATGGGTAGTTGCTTGTGACAGAAAAAGACCATCTACTGGTGGAATTTTCTGTCGTTGGAGGGTGGAGAGAGGAGTGAAACTGTGAATAGTTAACAGGGTATGATCGGCTACAATTTACAATCTCCGATAAGATGCATAGGACATCTGATAGCATAATTTTGGATAATCCTAGCTAGATCACATTATTTTGCAGTCTTTACTATGGAATTCTCTAGATAGTGGTTTCTTATTTTACATGTAGTAAATGCAAATGAGGTTGGAAGGCAAGACATACAAAGTCGGGCTGAAAAATTGTTTAGTTTGAAAAAAGGAGTTTAAAAGGGGACATGACGGCAATTTTCAAATATTTGAAAGGCTGCTGCAACAAGGAGGAAGAACAACTGTGCACTCGAGCCGCAGCGAGCAATAGGTTTGCTCTGTAGAAATGAAGCAATGGGTTTGATCTGTAGCAAAGCAGATTAACATACAATTTGAGGAAAGAAAAAGCTTTCTGAACTAACAGTAGGAGGATGGTACTGCTGGAAAGGCATCGTTCTGAAGTGGTTTAGTTGCACAGAGCCTTGTCTTGCATTTGTGCAGAGGGTTGAACCACATGACCCTTGAGGTAGATCACAGCCCTGTGATTCTGTGCAAGTTACTGATCAATATTTCAAACAACTGAACACTGTTAATGATTATTGGGCATATGTCTGAATTTCTCAGTGCATATTCCTCAGGTAGGATGTGATACAAAACCCAAGCATCTGAATTAATCAAATTTTAAAAAACCAGATCATTCTTTAGAGTACTTGTTATTTGTTTTGCAGTGGTGTCCAGGGCCGTATCTAGGGTCTGAGCAGCCTTGTGGTAAGTGCTGTACAAAATCTTTGCTGGAACATTTTGCAATAGAAATGCTAAAGTGAAATATAAACACTGTCAATAGTTGAGGAACACAAAAGAGAGAGAGAAGATTGATGGTTGTCTTGCAACGGGTTGAAAATTTGGTTTCCGTGATTGAGCAACTAGGGAGATGATTGAGTGAAACATGGTCGGTTGAAGTGGGGGAGCAAATCATTGAGCTTGATAGTGTTGCAGTGCCCATTGATACCAGAATTTGACCCCAGTAGCGGGTCTTCCATATGCTTTGTCTTTAGTCACTTATTTATCTTTAGTCTCCCCCCAAAAGACAAAGATAATTTATTACGCAGTAGAGCAACAGAAAAGCAAAAAACTTGACTTTGAAAAGAAAGTTGCACTCTTCTCCAATTTTAAATATGTTGCCCTCAGGGTAGCACAAAATTAACGCTTGAAATATTGCAACATGTCACTCCTGACACATTTCTTCAGATAACTTTAAACACCCTGGTCCACAACCAGATGTTGTGAATAAAGGAAGAGGAAAGTTTAAAAGAAAAACCCCACATAAATCCATGGTGACCTGGATCAAGCAAAAGCAATGGCTATATGCAGCCATACAGAGCATACTGTTTCTTAAGAACATTGCTTCCAGTCCCTGGGTGAAGTTGTTGTATTTTGCTGCCAGTCTAAATGAAGATGATAGCTCCCTGTGCCATGCCCTCAGTTACATACGTGCAGCTCTCATTTGATTCATTTTGACTTGCCAGGCAGCTGAGCTGTGCAATGTTTCCTTGGGCCCTTTCTCTGGTATCATTTGTCTCTCCTGAGCCCTGAATAAAATCTATTTATTTTCTCGGAGAGCGCAGATTAGTTAAAGGACATCTCTGGGTGCATGGTCTCCTCTCTTTGTTCCATGTGATGAAGTACATGACCTCACTGCCAAACTCCCAGGAGGGAGCCCAAGCATCTTTCCAAGATGTATACAGGTAGACCCGCATCCCATTTCCATGAGCAGTGCTTCAGGGTGGCAAAATATACATCACTGATCCTAGCTGCATTAAAGGAATGGCCTCCCTCTTTCTAGGATCCTTTCTTTTTTGGACAAATTTTGGAAAATCCTAGGGGGATTCTCCTCATGGGTCATATGAAGAAATCTCTTCTTGCCCTATAGTGGGACAGCCTGCTCACCCCCTCCTACTTTCTAATTGTGTGTTGTTAGGTCAGCATAATCACCTGGGTAACTGGGCTGTAGAGGACCTCCTCCCGTCCCATCCCCACTTCCCGTTTCCAGGTCCTTTGTCCTGGCCCCCCCGCCCCACCTGGGAGATGCTGATGACTTTTAAAAGGGTTGGTCTGCCTCAGCTATGTTCAAATAATGCCTGCTTCTGATTTGAATCAGGTGATGAAGTCAAAAATGTTTTTTAAAAGGTCAGGTCACCTGGTCTGGGGGGCTCTCCCTCCTCCGGGCAGCATCTTGGAACAGACTCTGGAGCCTCAGGCTGCTGTCTGCATGAATCAGATTAGTTAGGAAGCTGGATCTAAATTCCTCAAACGTGTATCAAAAGAGTTGCTGAACTCAACGTATTCTATATTGCCCAAGGTGTTGTTTTTCTAATACTCTTCTCTCCTATACTCCTTCCTCATTCTCCCTCTCTCGGATTAATACGGCACACTTAGCTGTGAATGTTTGAGAGGAGGGACAGGCTTTTATGCTCCAAGTAGAGCTCGGTGGAGTATTACCCCAAAACCTCCAGGGTGGCTCTGGGCTATAAGGAGCACCGAGAAATACTACCGGGGGCAAAGCACCTCCAAGGTCATCAGGGTCTGTGTACCTCCCTAATGGAGACCAAGGCCCGGGTGGTGGCAGCGATTACCCCAGGCTTGTGGGTGTGCTCCAGGGAGGGGGTCGGCTGGATGTGGGCACCCCAAAGGAGACACTTGAAGCGGGGTTTTGATCGGGCACAGTGAGCTAGGTGGCTCAGCATAAGAGCGCCCCCTACTGGCCCACCACAGGCCACCCTGAGGACATGCACTGTAACAGCCATTTCTATTGACTCTTGGCTTTTCCTTATTTAACCTTTCTTGGTTTCTGCAGCGTTTAGCAGATTCCCTCATTGTGCAGCACAGTAGGAGGGATACGTTCTCTACATCTACTGGCACTAATTACAATAATAATCCTTCTCCTTAGTAGGTGAAGTGCTTGAGCCGAGCGCCTCTTTCTTGCATTTTCCCCTCCTGCCTCTGAGTCAGTCTCAGCATCTCCATGTATTTTTCTCCGCAACAGGGTGGCAGAATGTTTGGGCTGCATGGCTGTAATTAGGATTGTCACTTTGCCGATACAAAATAAGGAGCAGCGCTGTGTTTACAGTTGGGGGAATTATGTGGGTTACAGAAGAGTCATGTAGGTGGTTCTGACTGAAGCTGGCAGGACCAACTAGCAAAATGACAGGGTTTGCAGAAGAAGGAAGTTGATGTTTTTTATTCTAAATTAAAATGCAAATGCAAAATACAGACTAGGACTTGGTTTTGAGTCTTCACCTGTGAACTTGTGAGGAAACCTGACTCACTTATACCTTGGCGTGCATAATATGTAATCCTTTCTCACCGCCCTGGTGTCTTTTCTAATCCCTTTACTCGCACTGGAAAGATGATCTGCTCTGTTTACGTCGGGGGAGGGAAACGGGCGGTGGCAGCAAGTGATTCCAGGCCTCGTCTACTTACAGTATTCCTTTGAAGATAAGACTTTTTAAAGAAAACATTTTCTTCTAAAAATGGCCTGCATCTTAAGTTTGAGTTAAAAAAAGAAAAGCAAAGTGCTCCTGTGAATCAGAGAGAGGCTGTATCCTGTATTTATCTTTTTCCCCTTTAAATCGAGACTGAATAATTTTGGTGCTTCTTAAATTCAAGGGCACCTTCTATTCAAAGGGACATGGTAAGTGGAAGGCAGATCAAGGAGAGAGTATTATAAGTACCTTATAAGAAAGCGCATGCATACACTTAATCAGAACAGGAGCTTCTGCGGGCTTAACGCTGCTAACGACTTACAAGAGCAGGGCTCAACACATTTACTGTGAACAAAACATTACATTTACTTTCCCTGTGTTCATGCCCCTTTTGCATTTGCTTCTACAAATATTCTAGTGAATGAGCTTCCTCGAAAAAGTGGTGGCAGAGAGACTATTTTAAGCAAATATTTGACAAATATTCACAGCAGGCAAACTTTGAACCCCAAATACAAGTGGTGGCACCTCATTCTATCAGTTCTAGTCACCAAAGCCGGGGGGGGAGATAGAAGATGGGTTGGTGTGCTAGTCTGGGATCTGGGCGACCTGAGCAAAACTGCTTTCTTTGCTACATGTTCCATGGGTGACCTTGGGCAAACCCCTAAGGAACATATTTACAAAAAGGATTTAGGTACCTAAATCCTGCTTACATCCAGTACTACCATATCCAGAACTCCTGGTTAGTTAGCGATGGTCCAGCTGAGCCAAAATGGCATATCAAGTTAGCGGGGTTTGGTCGTGGTAGCAGCATGCGAGGGAATGACTCAAGTCTGGCTTCCTTTGATTCACAAATCAGATCTACGAGGTACTAACTGGCAGGTGGCTGCCTTCAGCATGTGTGTGAAGCAAAGGGTAGTTATACTTGTGGGGGCTGTAGCCAGACTCCCGGACCACTCTGCTGTGACACCCCTCTGCAGTACTTTAGACTTAAAATCCCTGGATACCTTCATTGTTGCTCCCTGGATGCCTGCAGATTTGCTGCTGGGCCAGCTTGGAGATATTTCCTGCTTGATGGTGCTGAGCAGGTTGGGGCCCAGCTCATGTCTAAGCCCTGTCAAGAGCCACAGATATGGATTTCCTCTGCCTTCATCCCCTGGAGGACCCAATCTAGTGGGCAGTCTTGAAACACTCCTAATACACCAATCTTTGCACAAAAACCAGCTTAATTAGATGACTTTATCCAGTAGCTCCATGGGCTTGTGTGTACTCAGCCTGGATATGGGAGACATGGGTTTAATTTCCTCTATCTCATCACATTTGATGCCTTCTGGGAGGCAAAAGTGCCCTAACTAGCAGGCTATGGGCTATTTGGGTAGTGGCCTGGAAAGCTCTCAGTTTCTTGTGTTGAAGCTGTTCTGCTTTGCATAGAATAATTGAACAATTCATTGGAGAAGGAGGGAGGGGAAGACAGGGGGTTGTGCAGGGACAGAAAGTGAGTGGTTAAGACTCAAGTCTACTGGTTAGGGCCCAGTTTGTGTTCCGTTTCCTTTTCCAACAAACATTTTCATATTTTGTATTGTATACTTGTTGGATAAAATACATTCATCGATGGAGCAAGGACAACTCCTCGGAACATACAGAGATCAGAAAGGGAATAGCACACCACTGAGTTGATGGTGACCAGCACGGTAAGCAGTAGCATGAAGAATTGTAGTTGGCTCCTCACTCTGCCTGTTTACAAGTTTCTGCATTGCCCGCAGAAAGCATGCCGCAAGCCGTTTTAATGAATGAGTTAAAGAAAACAGTAACCGGCTCTTCCGGAGTACAATTCACAAAGGGGAAAGTATCTACATTTGTTCAATAAATTTTTCACTAAGAAATAATTGCTGACTTAAACAAGCCTCTTCAGCACAGTGATGTGAAACTATTGCTGTAAATGCTCAGGAGTAAATCAACATAAAATTAAATAACACTATTCTATAGTCAAATGCAGTGATTCGCTGCATCTTACACTGTCCTCCCTTACAACAAAAATAATGACATACTGACCTGACCTCCTCTCCAAAACATTGTAAGAAAAATTCTGTCTATGTTGCTGAGCCATCATGATTTAATTAATCGGTATGGTAATCACTAAGGGTTTGAACAATTTGATTCGCTATATTTAAAGTGGACACTGCCTTACAAAAGGAGAACCCTGGCTCTTTTGCTTTAAGTCAGTTTATTTTTATTTCTTTGGAAACATCTGTATCGCTCAGACACCTAGACTCTCTGTTCTGAAAAAAAGGGAAAACATTATAAAACTAACAGGGTCAGTTGTTTGACCAGAGCAGTATGCAAGGTTCATAAAAAAAAAAATGAAGGAAAAATAATTAAAACATAGAAGTAAATCGAAAATCATGGGGGAAAATGCCACAATGTGGCTTTATCAAAATCTGGATCTTGCCAGACTAGCCTGATGTCTGTCTTTGAGAAGATAATTGATGCTGTAGTCAAAGGAAATGTGACAAATCTCATCTGCTTGCACTTCACTACAATATTTGATAGAGACACAGATGGGAAATTGTTAATTAAGATAGAAAAGATGGGGATTAGTAGAAAAATGATGAAGTAGGTAAGGAGCTAGCCAAACGTGTGACAGTAAATGGTGGTGGGGAAAGGGGAAGTATTAGGATGGAGGGAGGTTCCTCAAGGATCAGAGTTGGGACTGATTTTATTTAATATTGTCTTTATTGACAACCCCAAAATTAGGTGTAGGCTAATGAACCTGTGATGACAATGTTAGGAGCCATCATTACTGCAAAAGAGAATTGGGATATCATGGGAGAAGAATGCAATTCAACAGTACAAAAGGCAAGGCTATGTCATAAAATCATAGAAACATAGATAATTAGGGTAGGAAGGGACCTCAGGATGTCATCTAGTCCAACCCCTTGCTCAAAAAAGGACCATCCAACTATACTATCTCAGACAAGAAGCCGTGACAGTCCCACAAGCAGGAGCATAACAGATGGTGGGAAGCGGAAGCACAGAGCCATGGAAAGTATGAGCTGGAAGACTGCCTTCTTTAATTTTATTTTTTTGGTTATACCCCTTGGGCTTACTGTTTGTGTTTAACTGATAGTCCCCACCAGACTGTGGTTGAGGCTGTAGAGGAGGAGGAGACCTCATTAGTGCCCTGGGGCACAGTCATAAAAGGCCAAAGGGCCCAGTGCACTTGTAGGGGGGCAGCCGTATAGGGCCAGTGGCCCAGAGCTGTTGCAGGACTTTAAACCAGGTCCCAGCGGGTGGGTCTTGGCTAGTAGCCTGAGCTATAAGAAAGGGGCCAAGCTCGATGAGGCAGAAGACCCAACAACTCGGTGCCCAGAGGCACAATATGAAAGGGGGCCAGAAGGCCTGGTGCCGTAGTGAGCACAAAAGGAGGGCCACAGGCCCAGAGAGTATTAAGGAGCTAGAGCCTCAGAGTCAAACCCTTCCTGGTGGGTTTAGGCTGGTAGGCCTAGCTAGAGAAAGACGGGGGTAAGTGGTGGCTGAGAACCCCAACATAGAAGTACAATAGGAAGTCTTCCACTTGTAAGAACATCTAAACAAAATTTATATCAAGACGTGGCAGAAGAGTAAAGGCAGGATACAAGACAATGCCCCTCATAGGCCACTAGAATGCCACTGGGGGGGTGGGGGTGGAGAACCTGTTACACTGCCCTTCAGGTAGTTGAAGGCTGCTATTAAATCCCTCCACAGTCTTCTCTTCCCCCCACAGGCTAAATAAGCCCAGTTCCCTCAGCTTCTTCCTTGAAGTCCTGTGCCCTAGCTCCCTCACCATTTTTGCTGCCCTCCGCTGGACTCTTCAATTTGTTTGGACTCTCTGCTGGACATCCTTTCTGTAGTGGGGGGTGCAAACTGGAAACAGGACTCCAGAAGTGGCCTCACCAGTGCTGAACAGAGGGGAAGAATCACTTCCCTTAGTTTGCTGGCAATGCTCCTACTAATGCAGCCCAGGATGCCATTAGCCTTCTTGGCAACAAGGGCACACTGCTGGCTCATATTCAGCTTACTGTCCAGTGTAACCCCCAGGGCCTTTTCCACAGAGCTGCTGCTTAGCCAGTCAGCCCCCAGCCTGTACTGGTGCATGGGATTGTTCTGTCCTAAGTGCAGGACTTTGCATTTGTCCTTATTAAACTGCATGAGATTTCTGTTGGTCCAGTCCTCCAATTTGTCTAAGTCTCTCTAAATCCTAGCCCTACCCTCCAGTATATCTACTACTCCCCCCCAGCTGGGTTTCATCTGCAGACTTGTTGAGGGTGCACTCTATGCCATCTTCCAGATTACTGATGAAGATGTTGAACAAAACTGATCCCAGGATGGATCCCGGGGCACTCCACTTGATACTGGCTGCCAACTAGACACTGAGCCATTGATTACTACCCTTAGAGCCCGACCATCCAGCCAGTTTTCTATCCGCCTTACAGTCTATTAATCTGTCCCGTACTTCCTTAGCTTGCTTGCGAGAATGTTGTGGGAGACTGTATCAAAAGCCTTTGCTAAAGTCAAAGTAGATCACATCCACTGTTCTTCCCACATCCACAGATCCAGTAATCTCATCATAGAAGGCAATCTGGTTGGTGAGCCATTACTTGCCCTTGGTGAATCCATGCTGACTGTTCCTAATCACCTTCTCCTCCAAGTCTTTAGAAATGAATTCTTTGAGGACCTCCTCCATGATTTTTCCAGGGACTGGGGTGAGACTGACTGGTCTGTAGTTCCCTGGATCCTCCTCCTCCTCTTTCTTAAAGATGGGTACTATATTTGCCTTCTTCCAATGATCCAGGGCCTCTCCTAACCCCCATGAGCTTTCAAAGATAATGGCTAGTGGCTCTGTAATTACATCGACCAACTCCCTCAGCAGCCTTGGATACATCACATCTGGCCTCATGGATTTGTATATGTTCAGCTTTTCTAAATGGTCCCTAACCTCTTTTTTTTACCATTATTGGTGGCTCTCCTTCTCCCCAATTTGTGCTGCCAGGTGCAGTAGTCTGAGAGCTGACATCTCTTGTGAAGACTGAGGAGAATAAGGCATTGAGTACTTCAGCCTTTTCCACATCATCTGTTAGTAGGTTGCTTTCCTCATTCAGTAAGGGACCCACACTTTGGCTAATCTTCCTGTTGTTGCTGACATACTTGTAGAAACCCTTCTTGTTACCCTTCATGTCCCTTACTAGCTGCAACTACAATTGTGCTTTGGCCTTCCTGACGTCTTCCGTGCATGCCTTGGCCATACTTTTACACTCTTCCCTAGCCCAAGTTTCCACTTCTTGTAAGCTTCCTTTTTGTGTTTTAACTGACTGAAGAGTTCCCTGCTAAGCCAAGCTGGTCTTCTGCCATACTTGCTAGTTTTCTTGTGCATTGGGATGGCTTGTTCCTGCGTCCTCAGTACAGTTTCTTCAAAATACAACCAGCTCTCCTGGACTCCTTCCCCACTCAGACTGCCCCCCACCAAGGGATCCTGCCCATCAGTTCCCTGAGTGACTCAAAGTCTGCTATTCTGAAGTCCAGGGTCTTTAGTCTGCTGCTCTCAATCCTTTCTTTCCTCGGGATCCTGAACTCAATCATCTTGTGGTTGGTGCTGCTCATGTTGCAGTCTACTAGTAGATTCCCTACCAGTTCTTCTCTGTTTGTGAGGAGCTGGTCAAGAAGAGCATGGCCCCTAGTTGGCCTTTCCAACACTTGCACCAGGAAGTTGTCCCTAACACTCTCCACAAACTTCCTGGATTGTATGTGCAATACTATATTGCCCTTCCAGCAGATGTTAGGGTGATTGAGGTCCTGCATGAGCACCAGGGCGTGTGATCAGGAAACTTCCACTAACTGTTTGAAGAAACGTGTTTGTTTCAAGTGTCCTTGAAGACTAATCAAGAGTGCTTCTGCTACGAATTAGGAGCTTATCACTGGGAAAAGAACGAGGAGGAGAAGGACCTGGGTGCACTAGCCCATCAGGAGATTTCTATGAACTGCAGAAGTGATGCAGCCATGAAAAGGATGCCACGAGTGACATATTTTAGTAGAGGTGAATATTCATTTATCTCTACTAGTAAATTAGAAGATGATTTAAGAGTAGCATTCCTGAATTCATGGAAGGGGGTGGACCAGGGAGCCCTTTGTTCCTTCCACCCTCTGATTCTAATGCCATTGTACAAGGCACAACGACTTGTACAGATGTAGTCATCTATGTTCAAGAAAGATGAATTCATACTGGAACAGGCACAGAAAAAAAGTCTGTTGATAGGTGTTTAATCTCCTGATCATACGTAAGAGGAACTGGGCCTGTTTAGTCTATCAAAACACAAAGGCAGAAAAGGGGACATAATTTATGCCTGTGTCAGGGGGATGGCAGGGGGAGATGTTAGAAGATGGTTTCTAAGCATCAGAGGTTCAGTAAAATGAGGTTCTGGAACAGCCGTCCAACAGAAAGTAGCAGGGGCCAAAAACTGACCTGCTTCTAAGCTGAATTTGATAACCTCAGAGGTCCTTCTCTATTCCTAACATATTCTTTTCTCTACAAATTATTATCCAAACATCATTTTTGCACTGTCACGCTTTATGGCAGCAACACTCAGTCTTGATAGGCTAAAGAGCAGCCAGTGTTGACCAAAGAACCACAATGATATGCACGCCCCTAGGGGAAATGTGGCAACCATACTTCAATTGCAAAGGGAAAAAGAACCCTTGCACTATGTAGTTTTATGTATTGCATTAGTCATGACTGCTAAAAAAAACCTTTAATGTTTTTTGTGAAGGGCCATAGATGGTATGTTGAAGAGCCACTTGTAGCTCAGAAGCCCTGGTCTGAGTACCATTGCTTTATGGGTTGGACTATTATCAGTGAGTTGATGGCAATTCACAGTTATAGAAGGGCAAGCTCTTTGCAGCAGGCAATTTGTCTGGGTTTCACACAATGCCTTTACCTGAGTTGCTTGGGAGCGGACGTGGATTTGTTTATTTGTTTGTTTATTATTCAAGATTATCTCTCGATTGAATAATGTGAGACAAGCTGAGACGTGGGATGACTCACAAACTGTGGTTCCTGTGGGTATTCTCTATTCATTATTACCCAAAGTGACAGGTCCCCTAGGTCACATGGCACAATATTGCTTCTTTAGCTGCAATAACAAGGGACAGGGTGTGATCAGATGACTGAGGACTTTAATTCTCTCAGGAGGAGAACGCTAGGGGCCGGTGGAGTTTGGAGTTGCTGGTTGGTAGAATTAGAAGCATTTTTAGGACTTCTGCTCCCTGGGCCAGTCAAATCAGGCCTTTCCTGAGACATCACTATGAGCAAAATTAGACTGTTTTAACAGTAAATTGAAAGTTAATGTTTTCTCATCAGAAAGTAATTATGAGTTTGTGCCTAGTCTTACAGGGTGCCTGCAGACATGGAGGGATGCTGCTTTGACGTGTCATAATTACAGTGTGTTGGAGCAGACTTGATTAATCGAATCAGCTGGAGCGTGCTAATAAGGGTGCTCCAGCAGCCTCCACGTCTCATGTATTCAGCATCCCCATGCCTCAAAATGGCAGCAGGGGGTGCTTTAAGTCACAGGTGACTGGTGCTGCTTTAGTCAGGGGGGGCACATGTCCCCCCACAGTGACCAGTCAGTGACGGGGCGGGGGGGTGCCAATTGAGAAGTGGGTGATCTCTCTGGCTGATCGCTGCAGCCACTTCCAAGAGTGGCTGGCCTGGGAGTGCAACGGTGCTCCACTGCCCGGCTGGCGCTTGCAGTCAGGGCACCGGCGCTCCCACCTGTCCCACCGCCCATCGCCTAAGTGGCAAGTGCAGCCGGTTAGGGGGTGCACCAGTGCTCTCAGGGGGTGCACGTGGACCCCTGTGCACCCCTTATGCATCACCACTGCTTTAAGTAATGCTCAGCAAAAAAGCTTTAGTTAAAGTGACCCTGCTGCCATTTTGAACATGGGGCACTGTATACATGAGCTGCTGTGGGTGCTTTAATTAGAGTAGCTCTTGGAGCTGCTCTAATTAAAGTGCCCCCCCCCCCCAAGCATGTGTAAAGATGGCCACCGTGTTTATTTCTCTCATTTAATTTTCTGTGCTAGTGCTCTGGCTGAGGATATGGAGACTCCACTGTTTCTAGCCTATATCATACTCTTGTTCACTTCTGTTGACTATATTAGTACCAGAGGTCTAGTTTAAAGTTACAAAAATATTTCTGCTAGTTTTGTCCTGGTCTTTGTCCCAGCCAGAGAATAGTTTATATCTTCCAAGTGCCTGTACTGCATTTAGTAGTCTCCATGTCAATTATCACCATTCATCCCCATTATTTTTGTGGACAAATAACTCCCCTAGTTGCAGTGTAGATGTATGTGAGTACTCATAGCTGAGGAGCACATAATCAGATAATAGCTTTTACAGCATTATCACACATACATTGTTCTGTATGCAACACCAAGTATTTGTTTTGAAAGCCCTCATCTCCAGCTTTCAATGATCACCACCTTTCGTTGTCACAAAGTAGCTGGAACAGCTGCGTAGAGATGCAATATTAGTAATGCTGTTTTATCAGCGCCCAGTCAGAGGTGCAGGGAATGTGCCAGTAGGCATTGTTCTATTTCTAACTGCTGTCCATAATAAGCAACACCTGCCATTAACAAGAGATGCATTAGCGGAAGAAGAAAAGGATCTAACCAAGACGTTCTAAGGCTGCTGTAGATCTCAGGAGGTGTTCGGGACATGGGCTCCATTCAAATAGCACAAAAAACAAAGGGTTGGGTTCAAGTTTGGGGTGCAGCCAACTTGCTAACCCCAACATCTGCAGTGGGGAAAGGTAAGAATTTGGGTTTCAGACATCTCAGATGTCTGTAATATAATTTGCATGCAATTCTTCTTCCTCATCTCTATACGCAACCAGAAGGACTAAATCTTCATCACAGAAAATTTTACTGAGCTATGTTGTCTATCACCCACTCCCAGGGGCCTATTCAGAACTGGCTCCTTATTCTGCATTCTTAAATGCTTTGTCACTGAGGTATAAAGCGCATACTTTGCATGATGGTGCATCCCGTGAGCCTTGCTAAGTCTCCCCAATGCTGGTTTACTGTTTTACAGAAGTTTCTTCTCTGATCACGCCTTTCTGGAGATTGGCCCTTTACATTTGGCAGAGAACGGCTGTTGCAGCCCTTACGTAATCAGTTTGGAAGTTGCCACCGCTTGCTGCATCTTCATCTCTACTTCCTGGTAAGCACTTTTTCTTCCTGCTCTGCTTTGTCTTTGCTGTGCATGAGGAGCTGACACCCATCAAAATGTTGTCTGTTCTCAAAGGACTCAAGAAAGGGGCTTCACCTATTCTATAGCAAATGCCACCGTGGGTATACAAGCAGCCCCTCTTGTCTCTGGGGAATGGTTTGAGTATAGTTAGTAGTTTGTCTAAAGAGCTCAGGGCTGGTAAAAATGTCTTTCACTTGCCTCATTCCTTCCTCCCCATGGCATTTGCTGTAATGCCCTAAAGGCTTAGGCCTGAACAGTGATGGTCTCAAATTGGTTTCCCTGCTTCCAGCATTCCAGCTTCACTGCTGAATATAATACCCCCAGGTCATTAATATCTATGAATGTCTTAATAACCACCAGCATTAATTAGGAAATAAATTTTCCCTTCTGCCGCATGCAGATCATAGTGGATATTTTTTTTTATAACCTCATAAAGAGTTTTTCTTCCAGCAGATGCCTGCTATTCTGAGATTATTTCACATAATTATTGTAGGGTATTTAAGGATCCATTTATAATAATTAGAACTGTCATGTTTTCTTTCTTTCTGCATTTTGTGAATGACTAGCTCTAGCACTTCCCAGTTGGCCCCAGTAATGTTTGATGGGGATCCTGGCAGGCCTAGAAGGACAAAGTTTCATTTAGAGAATGATTTAGATAGTGAGAATAGCAGGGATGATGTCTGCATCTCTATGGAAAAGGCTGACATTGCCATACAATTAATTTGGCATGTTACAGAATAAAGCTGGACTGAAGCATAAGGAAGTTAAGGGTGTTGTATTATCTTTCACTGTCAGTGTTTTATTTGTACAACAAGTTTGGTTTTGAATAACTCTTTAGGCCCAGCATTAAATCCTAATGGAAATATGTATTAGAGCCTCAGGCTAGTTGCAATGCCAACTGAAATACATCAGAGATATTACAACACATAGTAGGTGAATTAATAATTGACATGTTGACTAGGCAAATCGTCTGAAGTGGAATTGTCCAATCCATCTATTAAAGTTTGGGAAGCAGGAGCAATAGCTTCACTTGTCTTGTAACTGAAGATTGCCATGAGTCAATAGGTTGTGTGGTGTGGGACTGGTTGGGAGAAGGAGGAAGGAGAATTTATATCCATATTTTCCCAAATTGTATGTGTCTAAATTTTTGAGTGATCGCCTTGACACACCTTGTCCCCGATTTCTGGAGGTACTGGGCACTTGCAGCTCCATGGCTTAAAGGCATTTATTCCACATTTACTTCATCCCTTCACTCTAGTCTTTAGACTAGACATTAGGAACAACTTCTTCACAGTTAGAGTGGCCAAGGTCTGGAATGGGCTCCCAAGGGAGGTGGTGCTCTCCCTTACCCTGGGGGTCTTCAAGAGGAGGTTAGATAGGCATCTAGCTGGGGTCATCTGAACCCAGCACTCTTTCCTGCCTATGCAGGGGGTCAGACTCGATGATCTATTGAGGTCCCTTCCGACCCTAGCATCTATGAATCTATGAATCAAATGCCTTAACACTTTCCCTTACTTTGTCTTTGGCTTGTCTAAGTTGCATGCTGTTGCATGTGGTTTCCTCTTTTCCTGACATCTGCAATGTTTTTGAGACTTGAAAGAGTAAGGACTTGAAATTTGAATTTCTCAGAATAAAAATGGAATAAATAGGTGGAGAAACAGTTCTTCCCGGTTTTAATGTAAGTTATGAAAGTTGCGTCCTCCCAGAGGCTGTGGGAAGCATGGCAAGCTCCTATTGGTGGCAGTGGCATTTGCACTGTTGGCAGTGGGAGTGTGGTGGTGGGGGATGGGGGAGGTAGCGAGTGCTGACCAGCGGTTGGCGACTACCCACAGATGCCACTGGTGATTGGGGACCGCCCACAGACCGGGGCGGGTGTGGGGTAAGTGGCAACTGTCGGCAGTGTCATAGTTTCATAGTTGGTAGGGTCGGAAAGAACCTTGACAGATCAGCAAGTCCAACCCCCTGCCATGGCCGGAAAGAGCACTGGGGTCAAACGACCCCAGCAAGGTGTTCATATAGCCTCCTCTTAAAGTGTCGGCAGTGACTTTTTGCAGGGGATGCACTGCCAAGGTCAGGGGGTGCATGTGCACCTCCAATGCATTGCCAGTGAAGTAAGTTTTAAAATGTGAAGGAAGGAATAATTGAAGACATTAAGACAAATGGAAAATGGGGTAAAATGCAACCTTGCTTTATTAAAGATAGAATCTGATAAGAGAACTGTTTTTCTTACAGAAGGAGAGGTGATAGATCCAATCTAGCTGGTCCCCTGCAAAGTATATGATATGATGCCACATAAGAAATTATTAAGATGAAGAACTAGGCATGGGCAATTGTTTTGGCTGAAGAGCCACTTAATGAGTTTCTGGTTGAGCTGTCAAGGGCTGTAAGGGTAGCCCTGCCTCTTGCCAGGTGCCCCACCCCCTGGTCGCCATCTTGGAACCAGAAGTCCTACTCCTAACCCCTGACCTTTGCCACCAGAAGTTCCTCTCCTTGCTTCTGGAAGTACTCCTCTTGGAAGGGAAAGGTTGCCATCTTGGAACCAGAAAAAAACCCAATCATATACAGGTAGTCCTCGGACTTACGACACAATTGGTTCCTGAAAACCATGTCTTAAGCCTAAATGTTGTAACTTGGAACCAATTTTCTCATAAGAAACAATCTTATAAATGGGGGATTGGTTTCTGAACCAAGCCCTGATACCCTATTTTCACCAAAAATAATCCAGAATTTTGTACTCGATCAATTATAGATGTATAGAAGTAATATAGCTACATTAATATATATATATTGTAAATAGCAATCATGTTGATTTGGAACAACTTCTTTGAGGTGACTGTGCTGTACTTCTTGAAGGGGTCTTGGTTGGACTTTTTGGAGGGTTCTTGGCTGGAGTCTTCTCAGGAGTCTTGGCTGCAGGTTTTTCTGGAGTCTTGTCTGCTTTCTTAAAGAAAGTGTCCAAAGAAGTTTGGACAGATGTTTGCTGGCATGGCATTGCATTGGATCAAGCATTGTAAAGTCAAAACTGAGATCCTAAAGTTGCAACAGGGTGTCAATTTATAAAGGTTGTAAGTGTGAAATGTTGTACCTCGAAACTTTGGAAGTTGAGGACTACCTGTACTAAGTCAAACACCTACTACAACATTTTAATTTTATTACAAAAAATGTTTTGTCATGATTTGTGTTTGTAAACTGTATATAGAGGTGATTGCATAACAGCTCAGAAATAAAGTCTTACTCTTGTATATTGTGTGTGGGATTTGTGAGGGGGTGTGGCTATGTGTGTGGAGGGCATAGGGTATGTTGTGGGTGGTGTAATGTATGTGTTGTTAAATGTAATGCATTGTGTGAACTGAAAAGGTGATATGAGTGTGTAACAGAAGGGGAGCAACACTGTCTGGAAGCAGGAAGAGGAAGTGACGAGAAACCCTGCAGAGCTCTGCTGCTGTGATGCTGGACTGCAAATCCCAGAGCCCTTGTGGGGCAGCAGGAAGAGGAAGCAAATGCACAGTTAGGCTGGCTACGTGCTAGGGGCCCCAAGTGGTATGGTAACTGAGACTGAAGGAGAGGGAAGCCTCTGCACAGCACAGTTGAACCACAGACTGACTGCACATGTTTCCTGACCTAGAGACCTGCACAGAACAACTTAGGACTAAAGGCTGGTTCTTAGGGACACCTCCGGAGGTGGGGAGGGGACTGTATGTACTGAGTAATGGCCACAAATTTCTGGAAGAGTTTTGGGCTTAACATTAGGAAAATCTTCTTCACAGTTAGGGTGTCCAGACTGTGGAATAAGCTCCCTCCAGAGGTGGTGCAATCACCTACCCTGGAAATCTTCAAGAGGAGATTGGATGGTCACCTAGCTGGGGTGACCTGACCCCATTTGTCTTTTTCCTGCCTAGTGCATGGGGGCTGGACCCGATGATCATGCAAGGTCCCTTCCAGCCCCTAACAGCTATGAATCAATCTATGACTCTATCAATGTATGTACCCCAGCGGTACTGACCATTACCTGTTTACTTGCTCTCTAAGTGTATGCTGTTGTACTCTGAATGCCTATTTACCTGTATTTGTCCCTTCCCATTGGCCTGTTGTCCTGTGACCCTAATCCGTAGGACACTCCACATAAGTGAGTAAACTTCTCATCGGCTGTAGTGATTGTGCCTGACACTGCAGGGGTTTGCTATAGTGGGGGGTTGTGGGGGCAGGATGTGAGGGAGGGGGGGAGGGTGTGGGGACACCCTACACACTCCCATCCTATGGTGCAAAGCCTTTACCGCCAGTGGCAGGAGGAGCGCGCGGTGGCAGCAGCAGCAGCAGCAGACAGGGGCTCTTGGGGTGCTTGTGGCCTGCGCAGGTGCTGCCACCTGGTGGTGTGCGGCTCTGGCCAGTGCTGCATGTGGTGACAAGGAGTGCAGCCAGGCTGGCCTGCCTCTCTTTTGTGGGATTCCCTGTGGTGCACGTGCAGCTCCTGGCATGCACATGCCACTAGGGGGAAGCCCTATCTAACAGAGCTGACTGTTGTGTAGGTCCTGGGACTTTGTTGGATGTGGCGAGGAGCCCTGCCCCCTGCTTCTATGGCAGCAGGGAGTGGAGAAGACAGCTGGCTCCATCTCATGGGGCGTCCTCCCAGTGGCACACGAATATCAGGAGCTGCACTTATGCCACGGGGAGCCCCATGAGATGGAGGTGGGCTGGCCTGGCTTCACTCCTTTCCACCATGTGCAGCTCTGGCTGTAGCTTGGTGCCGCCAGGTGGCAGTCCCTGTGCAGGCCACAAGCACCCCAAGGGCCTGTGTCTGCTGCTGCTGCTGCTGCCATTGGGGGCTGTGCACCATGGGGGGGGAGTGTGTAGGGTGTCCCCACCTCCCCTTCACACCCACACCCAGCGTAACTGAGCTCCGTGATCCCTCCACACCTCTGGACACAGGCTCTGTGCTCCTACCAGCCCCATACTCTGCACTCCTGTCCAGCTGCAGCTCTCACCCCCGTGCTCCCCTACCTGCTGCCAGGACCATGCGCTGCAGCAGGGAGATGAGGAGGAGCCACTGGAGGCCGGGGGAGCCAAGCAGGTCTCCCAGCAGCTGCAGCAGTGACAGCAGCAGCCCCATCTGGAAGCTGTGTGCTGGCTGGGCCCTTCCATGCACAAGGGTCAGAGTGAGGTGCACAGCCTGGGTATGGTACAGTTAGTTGGTGGGCACCTGTGGGCTGGATAAAATTGCCTGGTGAGCTAGATTCAGCCTGTGGGCTGTATTTTGTCTGCCCCCGAACTAGGGGATTAGTAGAAGAATTACAAGGAACTTGCTAGAGGGGAGCTGAAAATGGGTCATGCTGAAAGGGGAAGTATCAGGAAGGAAGGATGTTGCTAGTGGACCTCCTATGAAATCAGTCTTGGGACTGATGTTATTTCATATTTTCATTTCTGACTTTGCTGCAAAAAGTAGGTATATACTAGTGAAATTTGATGGTGAAACAATGTTGCAATCCTTGTTAATGCAGAGGAAGATTTGAGTTTTCTGGGAAAACAAGATGACTATGGACTGAAATAATGAAATGGGACACAATTTAATGGTAGTGACCAAGTCCATGCATTTAGAGCCTCATAACACAAATTTCTCCTGTGAACTGCTAGATCCTTTGTTGAAAATGATAGAGGGAATGAAGATCCAGGTGTACGAGTTCCTCATAGGTTGACAATGAGCTGCCAATGTGAGGTATCCTTAAAAAAAATGAAAATACAGTACTATAAAGGAAGGTATCAAATAGGGAAGGAATCGTACAAGTCACTGGTGAGACCTGGAGTGTTGTGCTCACATAAGGCCACCTATGTTAAAAAAAAATGAATTCAAACTGGAGCAGAAGAAATGAAAGGCTATTAGGCTGATCAGAGGAATGGAGAGATCATGGGTACAGTCAACCATGGTGGCAAAATCTTCTGGCCAGGACGTCCCCAAGCCCACCTGAGCTCTCTATTCCTTTTTAAATGCTCTAAACTCAGAAGCAGGTCAGTGAGTCTACTCCGGGGTTATCACCAGTGATGGATTTCCAGCATCCTGGGAATCAATGTCGCAAGAGCAACTGCAGACAGATGCCCTGGAGTGGTCCTCTGATATGTGGATAAACCCTAAGGAACCTCGGCTGGTTTAACATGGCAAAACAAAATCTGTGAGCAGTTTTAATTGCTCTTTATAAATAAACACCCAGGAGGCAGACAAACTACTTAAGCTAACAATACTTAACAATACTGGCACAAACAGAAAGAGATATGCATTGTCTGTGAATAAATTTAGTGTGGAAATTAGGTTTCTAATCATCAAAAGGGTAAGGTCCTGGAATAGCCTTCCAATACAAGAGAGGAAGAAAACCTAACTGCTTTAAAAAATGGACCTCAACTGACTTGTGATAGGGATTATTCACAGGCAAGGTCAGCTCTTAGACTACTGCACCTGGCAGCACAGTTTGGGGAGAAGGAGATCAGTCAGTGGCAAAATAACAGGTTAGGGACTATTTAGAAGAGCTGAAGTTGTACAAGTCCATGGGACCAAATGGGATACAGCCATGGCTGCTGAGGTATTTGGCTGATGTGATTACAGAGCCATTGGCCATTATCTTTGAAAACTTGTTGCAGTCTGGAGAGGCCCCAGGTGTTTGAAAAAAAGGGCAAATCTAGTGCCCATCCTCAAGAAAGAAGGGGAGGAGGACCTCAGCAACTACAGACAGGTCTGCCTCACCTCAGTCCCTGGAAAGATCAAGGAGCAGATCCTCAAGGAATTCATTTTAAGCACTTGGAGGAGGAGAAGGTGATCAGGAACAGTCAGCATGGATTTACCAAGAGCAAGTCATGCCTGACCAACCAGACTGCCTTCTATGATGAGATGACTGGATCTGTGGATATGGGAAGAGAAGTGGATGTGATCTACCTCGACTTTAGCAAGGCTTTTGATATAGTCTCCGACAACATTCTTGCAAGCAAGCTAAGGAAGTAAGGGTTGGATGAATAGACCGTAAGGTAAATAGAAAACTTGTTGGATGGTCAGGCTCACAGTCAGAAGTTTAGGGCTGGAAGAAACCTTGTGAAATCATCTGGTCCAGTCCCCTTACTCTAGGCAGGAAAGACTGCTGGGGTTAAATAGCCCCAGCAAGGTGTGCATCTGGTCTCCTTTTGGAGATCTCCAGAAGGTGCATGCACCACCCCTGCTGGGAGTCTGTTCCAGAGTCTGGTCACATGAACCATAAATAAGTTTTTCCTTATATCCACTCTGAAACATCCTTCTAGGAGTTTATGACCATTGCCCCTGGTTTTCCCCTGGGATGCTTTGGTGAATAGTTGTTCACCTAGCCCCTGATGCTCTCCCCTGATATATTTGTAAGCTGCCACCAAATCCCCTCCAAAGTCTTCTCTTTTCTAGGCTGAACAGTCCCATATCTGTCAGCCTTTCCTTGTACGGCTTGCTCTTCAGGCCTCTAATCATTTGAGTGGCTCTTCTCTGGACTCTCTCAAGCTTCTCCACATCCTTCTTGAAGTGTGGTGCCCAGAACTGGATGCAGTACTCCAGCTGTGGCCTCACCAAAGCCAAATAGAGCAGGAGAATAACTTTCTTAGTTTTGCTTGAGATGCATCGGTTGATGCATGCCATTGTATTGTTTGCTCTGCTAACTGTAGCATCACGCTGGGGGCTCATATTCATTTTATGGTCAATTATGAGCCCCAGGTCCCTTTCGGACATGGTGCTAGCTAGCGTAGCACCACCAAGTCTGTAAGTTTGTTGCAGATTTTTCCACCCCAGATGGAGCACTTTACAATTCTCAGTGTTGAACTGCATCTGGTTCTGGTCCACCCATCTAAATAATTTTAGACATGACCTACTCATATGATCAGGGACTTGCACGGCAAGCCATATGAGGAAAGGCTGAGGGACCTGGGCCTGTTTAGCCTAAAGAAGAGAAGGTTGAGAGGGGACTTTTACTAGTTTATCACATATGGAGTCCTTGAGAAAATTTTTGAGGATTGTTCCTGGGATTGAGGTCAGGCTGACCGGACTGTAGTTCCCTGGGTCCTCTCTCCTCCCCTTTTTGAAGATGGGCACGACATTGACCCTCTTCCAGACTTCTGGGACCTCTCCTGAGCACCACAAATGCAAAAGGTAGTAATCAATGGCCTGATGTCTAGTTGGCAGCTGGTATCAAGTGAAGTGCCCCAGAGGTCAGTCCTGGGAGTGGTTTTGTTCAACATCTTCATCAACATCCTGGAAGATGGGATGGAGTGCACCCTCAGCAAGTATGCAGATGACACTGAGATGGGGAGAGAAGTAGATATGCTGGAAGGTAGGGCTAGGATTCAGAGAGACCTTGACAAATTGGAGGCTTGGGCCCAAATCACTCTTATGAGGTTCAGTAAGGAGAATCCCAATCACTGGTACAGGCTGGGAACCAACTGTCTAAGCAGCAGCTCTGCAGAAAAAGCCTGGGGGTTACTGTGGACTGCCGCAGGGCACTAAGGTGCCTGCTCCTCTTAGAGCAGAAATAAGAACCCGGGTGCAGGTTGCCATGAGGTTAATGAGGGAATTGGCCACACCTGCACCTGGTCAGCTGGCAGGAGGAGGCAGGGCCCTAGGCCCATTTAAACCCCAGGGCTGGGACTAGGGAGTTAGTTCCCTACCAGCAGCCAAAGGGCAAGGAGCCTCCAGGAAGGAAGGGCTTAGAGATGGGGTAGCCGGCAGATATGCTACCCTTAGAACAAAGGGGACACCAGGAGCCCATAAGGTCTCCTTGCCTGCTAGACACTGAGCCTCAGAGAGGAAGTTGTACTCTTTTAAAGGGGCAGAGCATGACACGAGTTCTGCATTATGTTACAGCCCAGGGACTCACGGTGGTTGGCTGTTGTTTGTGTGCTGTCTGATAACACTGGTGGTTTGGGTGAGGCTATTTGGGGAAGGAGGAGGCCTCATTGGGGGCCCACTGCAGTGTGGGGACCCTGGCACCGGAGAGGGTGCAGCATTTGGGGGCACAGACCCCAGCGCTGGAGAGGGCGCAGCATTTGGAGGCACGGACCCCGGTGCTGGAGAGGGCGCAGAGACAGGGCTGTGGAGAGCCCGGCATGGAGGGGTGCAGAGACAGGGTTGCAGAGAATCCAGTGCGGACAAGGGGCCGAATTATAATGGGGCCTAGGCAGGACAATGCCAAGATCATCTGTGAGGCTTGGGACATGGTAAAGGGCTGGTTGGAACCACGCATAGGGCCCATAAGGCTGAGAGACTCGGGATCCATCAACAGCGAAGCGGGATGTTAAGGGGTCTAGAAACAATAGGGTTATTAGGATCTAGCCAGACTGTGTCCACACCTAAAGCTCAAGGGCGGCCTCCCTATATTCATCATACTAACAAGACATGGTGGGCGAGAACGAGGGTGCTTGTAGGG
>NW_005841857.1:3085681-3101248 GCF_000455745.1 Alligator sinensis
GGTTAAGGACCAAGGGGGTAACACAGCCACCTCTAGGCACCCCACCCTGTTACATGGACCATAAGTTGAATATGAGCCAGGAGTGTGCTCTTGTTGTGAAGAAGGCTAATGGCGTACTGGGCTGCATTGGTAGGAGTGTTGCCAGCAGACCAAGGAAAGTGATTCTTTTCCTCTATTTGGCACTGATGAGGCCACATCTGGAGTACTATGTTCAGTTTGGCGCCCCACTACATAAAGGATGTGGACCAATTGGAGAGAGCCCAGTGGAGGGCAACAAAAATGGTGAGTGGGGTTGGGGCATATGGCTCGTGAGGAGAGGCTGAGGGAACTGGGTTTGCTTAGTGGGAGAAGAGAAGACTGTGAGGGATTCAATAGCATCCTTCAACTATCTGAAGGGAGGCTCAAGAGAGGATGGAGGTGGACTATTCTCAGTGGTGGCAGACAGTAGAACAAGGAGCAATGGTCTTAAGTTGCAGCAAGGGAAGTTTAGGTTGGATATTAGGAAAAACTTTCTAATGAGGAGGGTAGTAAAGCACTGGAACAGGTTACCCAGAGAGGTGGTGGAATCTCCATCCTTGGAGATTTTTAGGGCCTTGCTAGACAAAGTTTTGGCTGGGATGAACTAGTTGGGGATGGTCTGGCTTTGAGTGGGGGTTTGGACTTGGGCATGCCAAGAGCTGTAGTCCGTGGGGCTAGGTGGTGCTGTGCTTAGCATCTGGAACTGGGAAGGCTGTTTCTGCAGCAGCCTTTTGAGTCTAACTGGGAGCACAGGATAGCAAAGCGTCACCCTAAGAAAGGTCTTTGTTAAGGGGTGAAAAAGACCTGGACTTTTTATGTACAGAGAACAGAGCCTGGATCTCAGGGGTGCTGTACAGGAACAGCAAGTTTTAGACATGGCCTGGATGTCCACCTACAGTTGGAAATGTCCTTATGTTCCTCTGGCAGCTAACAGGATAGAGCCTTGATTCTGACTGGAGTCCTTGAGTGACAGTGGATTAAACTAATGACGATAACACAACACCAATAATGGCACAAACGGTTGGGCACTAGTAAAGCGGGGAATTCTTTCATACCCAAATGGACTGGCACTCTCCCAGAAGCAAGCAGATGAGCACAAATTGAATTTCATGCTAACCTTGCCTAGACAATGAGCACCTTATTTTTAATTAGGTTTTAGTGAATTAAGGTAATTTAATTAAATTATTTTTCACCCAACTTGAACAATACATATACAGCAAAAATGTTTTTACAGCAATATTAATCTGTTGAAACAGAAGTCTAAATTATAGGCAAAGTTGGTGGAATTATTCAAGGTGCTGACGATTGCTTGTTTACTGTAAAGTCCAGAACAAGTCGTGTGTTATATTTCAAATGTTCGATACTGTATGGATTAGTAAGAACTTCAAAATTAAGATTTATAGAAGGAACATCTTGAGCATCTTCTACTATGGAACAGAGGCCCGTAAAAGTCTATTCATCACAATCGCAGGTATCTGGGCAGGATATATGAACCAGAAGAATAAATAATAAAGAGGTCCTAAAACAGGTACAACTGCTACAGCAGTACAGATGGTACAAAAGAAGATTAATATGGTTAGAAATCACAGAATCATAGAAAAGGACATCTGGAGGGGACATCAGGAGGTCATCTAGTCCAACCTCTGGGTGAAGGGAAGATCATCCTTATTTAAATTACCCTGTGTAAGTCTTTAACTTGCTCTTAAACTTTCAAGAGTTGAGATTCCACAACCCTTCTGGGTAGTCTGCTCCAATGCTTCACTACCCTCATATTGAGAAAGTTCCTTTTAAAATCCAACCTAAATGTCCCTTGTTGCAATTTATGACCATTGCTCCTTGTCCTGTCCCCTTGCTGCCACAGAGAACAGTGTAACCACCCTTCAGACTGTTATCAAATCCAATCCATCCTCAGTCTTCTCTTCTTCAGACAGCAGACTCCCAGCTCATTCAGCTTGTGGCTGGGACATCTTTGAGAATAGTCTCCCTAAACAAGCATGGATTTGTTGATCTAAGAGCCAAAAGATGATGCCGTTTTAGAGGCATTACATCTGAATAACAAGAGACCTGGATGAAATTCACTCATGATATCAGGGTGCAGCCAGGAGAAATATGGATTGTCTGATATTTCCGATTAAAATACCTTGTTTTCACTTGATTGTAACTTTGCCAAACTTGAGCCATTCAGGTTGAAAATTTTCCAGGCTGGACAGCCTCAGGCTGAAAAGTTTTTGGGAACCAGTTTAGCTTTTTTTGAGAACGAGGTTAAGGGGAAGCATTATTTTGCTGCAGTTCAGGCATTCTGTTGATCGTTTCTAGTCGTTCTGTACATTACAAAAATTGGCGGTGGATAGTCTTTTTTGCCAAGAATGTATCTATTGCCCTCCCCATGGAAATTGGCTCTGATCTGGCCAGTGTAGAAACCTCTGAAAAACACCAGTTTGCATGTGCTTATTAGAGACACAGGAGATCTTTGTAGATGAACTACACACAGAGTTTACCCATTCTCCAAATAGCCCTTGACAGCCTGTACAGTCCCTGTGCAGCCTCAAGGCCAAGTCCCTCGTACAGCCTCTGAGAGCTGCCCGGAGAATTCCAGATCTAGCTCATCCTCCTGGTGTGGCGGTCTGTAGTAGATCCCCACTATCAAGTCTCTTCCCCCCCCCGGCCCCCTTGTATTCTAACCCACAGTACCTCAATTTGCCCCTTCTCTGGTCCCATCTGGATTATAGAAGATGTGTATTGCTCCTTAACAGAGAGAGCAACACCTCCCCACCTTTTTTTCCCTGCTCTATCACGTCTGTACAACCTATAGCCCTCAATGCTTACTGCCCAACTGTGGGTAGGGTCCCACCAGGTTTCAGTTAGCCCAACCAGGTCAAAGTTATTGCTTGCAAGCAGGAGTGCGAGTTCCTCCTGCTTGTTCCCGTGCTTCTAGCATTAGTGTTTGTCATGTTCCAATGGAGAAAGCAGCAGGACACCCAAGGAAAGAAGTTAGGAAAGGTCCTGCAGTGCAGGGATGGTTCCAGGATTTGGCAAATGGGGTTGTGAGCAGCCATCTTTGTGGCACCGGTTGCTTCACCTCTGCTCCCAGTGGGGAAAGCAGGAGGCAAGGTGGAAGGGGAGGAGAGAGGAGGGGACAGAGAGGAAGGGAGGATTCTTCTCCACTTTAAAAAAGTCCCCAAGGGCTCCAGCAGCTCAATCCATTACAACAGGGAGTACAGCTGCACCACTGCACCCAGTCTGGATCTGCCCCTGCTGCAGTGGAGGTTTCAAGTGTGAAGAAATCCCCCTCTCTCTGCTACTCTCTTGGGACAAACTAGGTGACCCCTGTGTTTCCTGGGTTTCATCTTGGAGCTGGCTGGTCAGTCAGGTGACCTGGCCAGATAAAATTCCTGAGGGGACGGGGGAATGCTCTCTTCTTCCAATGGACAATTTCAAAGCAGCAAGCTAAGTACCTTCAGGCTCTGGCTTGGATGAGCCACTGCGAGTAAAGATCTGGAAACTAGGCAGAAGAATAGAACTAAGTATAGGCAGTCACATCTTAAAAGGGTCCCTGAACCCAATATCTGTAAAGGACAGATTGGATGTCAGGAAGAAATTCTTTGCAGTAAGTGTGGTGGTGCCAGAATCTGGAATGGGTTCCCAAGGGAGGTGGTGCTCTCCCCTACCCTGGAGGTCTTTAAGAGGAGACTGGACAAGCATCTGGCTGGGGTCATCTGTCCCCAGTGCTCTTTCCTGCCCAGGGGAGGTGTCAGACTTGATGATCTACCAAGGTCCCTTCCGACCCTAAAACAATGTATGAAATCTATGACAGTCTCAAGTTAGTTATGTTTGCTCAAAGTGTATTCTGACTCCTTTGTTCTACCCCCCCATCCCTGCCCCCAATCAATAAAGCTATCGTGTTACAGTGTGCCTGGCTGTTTCACTAGAGGGGTGAGAGGCAAGCCTTTTGCTCCCAGCCCAGCCGCAGAGTTTTCCTGTGTATTCCCTCAGTCACACCTGAGGTTATCTGGGGATGCTTTGGGCTGAAAGAGGCAGCCAGAAATATTACCAGTGGGCAAAGCACCCACAAGGCTTGCAGGGTCTGTGTTCCCTGGGCTGCACAAAGCCCTAACAGAGACCAGTGCCTGGGTGGTGGCAGTGTTACCCCAGGCTTGAGGGTGTCAGTCCAGGAAGCAGGACAGCTGGCAGGAGGAGACTCCTGATGCGTGTTTTTGGGCCTGGCACAGTGAGGTGGGTGGCTCTGCATAGTAGCATCCTCTACTGGGCTACCACATCAAGCACATTCTGCTGCTAGGGGTGGACCAGAAACAGTGTAGCCACGTGCATACAAACAACCAGTGAGCTAACGAACAACGCTGAGTGTCAGGGCAAGTTAACCAGCCTGCAGGGCCCTATAGCTGAAGCTGTGTGGCTTTTGGTGTAGGAAGCAACCTGAAAAAAAAAACAGGCTTGATGCTCTGCTATTGGACATAGTACATTTACTATGTAGACATGGCCAGAGACAAATTCAGCTCTGAACTGAGTGGGGGGAAAAGGTGGTTGGGATACATCATTGTATGGTTAATACTGTATGTTACGTGAGTGGATATGTTCTGGGGAAGAGCGACACCAGGCATACAGCCCTGATGGACACTATCTGAATGAACAAGAGTCACCTGAGGAACTGAGAAGGGCAAAAGGAAGAGAGAGTGTGAGAGGAAGGATGGTGTCTTCCAGCGGTGGTAGATTAGGTGGCAGATGTTGGAAGAGAGTCCCTTGAGTATACTATCTGTGAAACGGTCTCCCAAGAGAAGTGGTGGAATTGCTGTTGCTTAAGTCATTTAAAACAGGGATAATTCAGAAGGTTTTGTTTCAACTTCTTGACTACTGAAAAATCAGTTGACCCAAAACAGTTTCTTCAAAAATGTTTTTGAAATGTCAGATCAGAAAAGGAGTTATTTTCACAGCTGTAAAAGTATTCTTGTCCCCTTTCTTCCAAGCTTTCCCAAAACCAAGATGCATCTTATACAGGTTTTCTCTGGGGGGGGCGGAAATGTTCCCTTTCTGAGATCAGTGCATTGCTATGGTTTGCCTGAATATGGTACCAGGGAGCAGCTTCAGGAAGCTGCTTATTGACAGGGTATTTTCCCTGCTCTTTTAAGCAAGTTATTTTGATGGCTGCAAAATAGCCCTTGATTTTTCCTTTTAGTTTTCTCTTAGAGGCTCATGCATGAGTTGAATTTGGAAGCTCCACTTAATAGTGCCGAATCATTCAGAAAGCCCCTTATCTGGTCAAGACAACTATCTGGAGGCTGTCAGTTTAATTAGCTGCCTTGGGCAATTTTAGACATGAGTTTGGCATATAATACCAGTAGATCTAAGAGAAATCTTCAGATTTTTCTATAGGGTTTCCCAAAGGTTGCAATTCCTCAAACACCATGTGCGTCTCCAAAGAGACTCCTGATACCATTCCCAGCCCATTAAGGGGAGCAGGGTTTAGGTTTATTACATTTTCTGTTGATTTGCACTGTTTAGTCTAAATCTGTTCCTGTTGCTTAATCCAAAGCAAAATCTACCCTGACTTTTGATCTATACTAAGGTTAGATGCTCTCTAGAGGTAAGCACAACGTCAACAGGGATTGTAATGGAGGGCCAGATTTGGCCTTAATTGGTGTTGTCTGTGGAGAGCTGCGGTAAGTGGCAAGGGCTATATTTTAGCAAGAAACCTGACTCTGGTAGTCCACAAGAAAGGAAAGTAGAAAGCCAAAGGGTGGTCAGGAGGCCATTTAACAAGACCCACTAGACTTTGTCGTGATGGAAACATTTAATATTATGGTAGGTTAACTACCCAGAAATCCTTCTTGCCTTTTTGGCTGTTCCATCAGCCAGACTGTGTGTAATTCACTTCTCTGGTGAGGATACATTTGAGCTCTGTGTAATAAAGAAAGAAAAAAATTAATTATGGAAGAAAAATCCCTTCCTGAGGTGATCCCTCTTCCTCTCTGCCTAACGGAGACTTGGCAATTAAGACTTCTTATTCACTCTGTTTTATCTCATTAAAATAAGAAGTCACAGAGGGCAACGGAGAAGCAAATCAAATATCACGGAGCGAATAAGGCAGAGTGGTATAGCATGGTTTAGCTTGATAGCCTGAAGGTTGTTTAAATGCCTGTTTATTCTTTGTAGACGTCTTGGCAAACCTGTGAGGTTGCCTTGTACCCATCTCGGGAATGTATAAAATCGGTCACTAAGGGCAATCAGATGGTCATCCTTTGTAGACCCAATTCTGCTCACCTCAGTCATGTGAAACTCCCACAAATGCAGTACAAGCCACTCAAGCCAGTGGGGATTTTAAGGTGTGCAGTGTTGCCTGTAACAGCACCCACAGTCTAAATGGTGGTTCCCTGGGAGCATCAGTAACTTGGCTGCTCTTTACTGAATGCATTCATTATGTATAAGGTGTTGTTGTGATGACTTCCTTGCCTCCTCCTTCGGCCCATGGAGGTGGCTTCCTTTTAGCCCAGCTGCTCTGGTTGACTCAACTCCAGAAAAGCTGCTGATTCAGTGGACACCTGTGCCTTATTGGCTCCATAATGCCAAGCACATGCTTCTCCACCTGGAGGGCCCCTGGCACTTTGTTCTGTGTAACGCAGAAAGAAAGAGGAGGAAAATCACAGAGCGGAGAAAGCACGGGTCACATGTAGGATGCCAGGGCTCTGATGTTCACCTGTGCCTGGGCAGAGAGCAATTGCTAGGCCAAGAACAAGAAATGTTGGCCAGAAATGTCATTAACTCAGATGTACCGGGTTCTTGTAGGCTTTTTTCCCCTTTGGGGAAAATAACAAACGAGCTGGTGGATGTGTGATTCAGCCCGAGTATTCTGTGTGCTTTAAAAGTCCGTATCCTTTGAAGGAGCTCAGTCCTTTACAGCTTGCATTAAAGCCAATGGACTGAGCACAGCTTGAATCCAGGCCCTTTCTTCTCTGCAGTGCTGAAGCATGAGGCTAACAGAGATGCCAGATGGGCATTTTCCAGGAGGTCAGTTTAGTTTCTGACATAGGGTCACAGTTAAAGTTGCATGCTGTGCATTTAGTTTCACCCCCAATGATTGTTTTCTACTTCCTTTTTGTATAGGATTGTTTTTTCAGCTGGCTCCTTTCCTGCACCTGGTTGTTTTTTAGGGCCACCCTTATTCCTGTAAAAAAAAAAAAAATAGTTTCTCCAGGGAGCATCGCTGAATAGACTGGGACGTGTCAGTGCAGGTTGAGGCAGGAGTACAGGTGTCAGGATTTTCAGTCTTCTGCCGCAGGTCTCTGCTTCTGGGCTGTGGCGTGCAGGAGCTGACAGCTTTTGCAAACCTGCATTTTCTCCCTCCTAGCAGCAGGAAAGAGTAAAAAGCAGACACAGCAAAACCACCTTGCACGTTCTCGATCCCTGAATATGTTGCATCCAAAAAGCCAGTCCAATGAAGCCTGTCATAAGGGACCTCTGGAAATAGATGGGGATCAGATGTTGTACAAAAAGGAGCTTTCTAATAAACTCAGTGCATTTGCGACAGAACAGGGGCGGCTTTGAAGGTGGGAGGGTGCCTCATAAAACGGGCTTCCTGCACTGCTTGTACCATAGCTGGCTCATTTTAAAGCAATCAGATTGCTAGGGAATTTGGCTGGGTGTGTATGACATGCTCTGAAAACTGTTGTAAAGTTGTTATGAGTTGACGGCTACGAGCAGAAATATGTAATGCAAGCAAGAAAAAGGCCAACTGTATTACTTCCGCCTTTTGGTGACATGCAGCACCTAATGCACTCATGTGAAGTAAGTGCCTGAGGATCTGCAGAGGGAAAAACCCCTTACCCAGCTCTCACTGAAAGCTGTTGCAAGTTTTGTGAAAGCCCAGTTTGCAGATGCTCTGTTGCGAGTTCCTCTAACCACGCATTTGCATGGTCTCACTGCCCATTAATGTTTCATTACAAATAGCGGCGGAGTTCATAAATAAATAATACATGTTATTGGCGTGTTTTAAGCATGGGCAAGAGGTTTTATAGATGCTTAGAAGCACAGAGAAAGCCTTTGGAGGATTATAAGCCGCGGTTATTAGGAAGCCCGTTGAGCAGTTGGAGGCTATAACAATTGATTTAAAGCACTTGTTCACTTATTAATTATGTATTAACCCTTTAGAGCTGGAACCTTGCTTTAAGCATGACTGTGTTTACTGCGGTCAGTGCTTCAGGCTTGTGTGGATGGTGCCCGAGGCCCCTTTGCCATCTGTCAGTGCTGAGCTTCCACGCTGGCCCTGGTCCCCAGGCACTGCCGGCGCTCATTCAGAAGTTCACACTTCAAGCAGCAACAGGAATCAGGCTGCTGTGAGCCTGCTTTGCAATCGGCTCGGAGCAGCCAGGCTCCAGCTGGCATTCGGAGTTACAGCAGGCACCGCTGGACCGGGGATGACCCAGCCACGGCCTTGTTTCAGGGGCTTCTCTGCTAATGGAGCTCCCGCAGCACGGCCTCGCTCCGAAAACGAGAAAGCACAGTCGGAGGTCATTAAAGGTACCTCTGCCCCAACTGCACGCACAGCAGCCAGTTCAACAGGCTTGCTCTTGCAAGCAAAGGATTCATAGGGAGCAGCTGCCCTGTTGCCCTGAACTATAAAGACATTGTTACACTCCGACTTCAAAACCGCAGTAGCAGGGGTTAATTGAGTCATCCTCCTTCGACCACAGCCAAGAGCAGCCTTCACTGAAAAGACACTCCAGCACCAAAGAGAAAGTCAAAGGTATCAGCTCAGATGCTCGCTGAACTTGGGAGGTTGCCCAACAAAGGCCAGGGACCACCGTCTGGTTTCAAATGCACTTTTTCCCCCCCTGAACCTCAAATCTGAAGCTTGAATTGAGGACAACTAAGCTGCCCTTGTGTGGTTCCCAGTCTGCCATGGTTTCACCCCCATCCTGTTATGGATTGAATGTTCCCCTTCTAATACATCTCTTTCACACACTGATAAATGGCCACGGCTTGAAAATCTCATAGAGGAGAAGCTTCTCACCTGTTTGAAAAATGGCTTCACAAACAGACTCGACTCCCTTCTCTTCGCCCCTCCGCTGAGCTCCTTATCGCATTACTTGGCTGCATCTGCCTAGCACCTTTGCTTATCCGTGGTTCAGCTCTCCTCTCGCTCCTCAAGGCAGTCAGTCACCTTGCCCAAAGTCAGACAGCTGCTTCTGTCCTAGAAACAGGGCAGTCTGCCTCTTTCACTTGATCCTGACAGGGTGCTGAGCCCCTGCGGCAGTCATCGAAGGCGATGGGCTGAGCGCCCCTCCGCATCCGGGTGCTCGCTCCTCTGGGATGTGGAAGGAGATGGATCGAGACATCGTTTCCGAAGAGGTCAAGTCTATTCAGATGACGATGCAATGTCGCAGCACGCTCCTAATCCAATCAAATAACGTGGTGGTTCAAACTCCATCAAATAAAGTTCAAGGTAAGCATGTGAAACGGGGCTAGTCCTTGGCAGTTGGCAGCTTTCCTAAGTGTTAAGAATCAGATCAGAGGGAAGAGAAAAAAATGTCCTCAAAGAGGGCCTTTCACATAGGGGCATACACATGGAAGAGCATTTTAAATGCAGCTTTCTTCACCAGTATTTTTTTTTTTTTATATTGCTGGTATTTTCTCCACCCACCGTCTCATTTTCGAATGTATTTATTTCAGGTAAGGCTCTGCCGTCCCCCCCCCAAAGTGACTAATGAGTTTGGGTTTGTCAGGGGCCCCGTCTGAGACAGCTTACAGGAACCCGGTTTTCAGAGAATGAGGATGTGGCTCAGCACTTCGTGAAAAATCAAGGGCCTTTAAGCTGAATACCTTAACACCAAAGCATCACTAGTCATACTGGAAAATCTTGACTTTCTAGTTGTTATTTTCACAATAATGTCATGCCCGCAGTCCAAAACCTGAAGATCAGTAGACAGAAGCCAATGCAGAATTCATCCGGTATAGGACACATTTCTCTATATGGAAATGTAATCCAGCAACAGGTAAATGCCGTAACAGTCCTTCGTACAGCTATTGATCTGATTTCTTTCTTACTGGAGGTATTTCTTCAGTGCTGCTGAAGGGCAAAGAAATTTGTCCCGCTGTCTTACCTATATACACTGTATAAATAGCTTTTATTTATTTATTCTATTTATGCTTGCAAAAATATAATATAAAATAAAAAAGTATCATTAACACATGCTGTATAATCCAAAGTGATCCTGCAGCCAGCTAATACCTCCAATTTTGGGGAAGTTTGGCTCCATCTCTAGGAAAATATCAGTCAAGGCATGTTTTTAAGGAATAAATGTTCTGAGGGCTTTTTTTACTTCAACATGAAAGTCCATGCTTTGCTAGGAAAAAGCACATTTAAGGTTACATTTAGCTCTCAGATCAGCCCATTGGCCAGGCAGAGATGGAAACACAGGCATCCGATGGAAGAAATTGGCTCCCTCTTCTTGGAAGCCATGGACATTATGGTAATCTCTGGTTTATTTTTGGGAGAAAATAACTGAGGACAGCTTTGTATTACTACAAGAGCCATTCAACCACATGATTTACATCGCACTGTTCTCCTGTCAAGCTGAAACCTGGTAAAAAATGGATTTACTTATGTTTTTAAGTGGATAATTTGGCGGGGGGAGAGGATGGTGATGAGGGAAAAAGACCGGAGCAGCACGTCTGATGAGAAGACAGATGGGCAGACCACCTCAAAAATCAGGTGGCCAAGGAAAGGGAAAAATGCATGGCCCTCTGCTTTCTGAATCCAAGTAATTGTCCCATAATCTCTCCCCCAGCAGCATTGGCAGACTTCTCCTTTTTTCTTCTATTTTTCCCCCTATGATTTTCTATTTTCGTGCGTGACAATTTCTCCTCCCCTCATAATCACAGGGTAGAAGAAAGGAGCCCAATCATGGAGTCAAAGATCCAGGGACACATTGAAGGTGCTGGACTGGGACTCAGGAAATGCATTTTTGGCACAGATTCCCCCTGTGACCTCGGGCTTGATTCGTTAGGCCAGTTTGAATATATGACGTTGGTGTCACGGCAGCTGTTGCAGTTCCTAATTCCAAAACTCCTGGCCCGGGAGAGGCATCCAGAGCCTTGTGACAAGCACTTGGCCTCCCTTTGGGATGCACAGGAAATGTTGGGAGCCTCAGCTCTGTGCTGAGATCCAGAGACCCCGCACAGGGCTTCTTAGTCACCACCCTCAGCTTGTAGCTGCCTGGAGATACTGAGGACAAGGGTAAGTCCAAGATCCTGCCCATCAGGTGCTTCATTCAAGGCAGAAATCAGGTGCCTCTATTGACTGAGGATCCACAGCTCTGTACTCTCTCCAGAAGGCACTCATGATCTTCCTTCCAAAGACCTGAACAGGGATCACTCCTTTCTTTTAATCTGCAGCTCCCAAAGCAGGGAAGGTGTGGGCTCTCCTCTTTGTAGAAATTGGAAAGGAAGGGCTACAGGGAACTGTAGGAGATGGTCTCATACATCCCCTTGTACTAAGGATGAAATATAATTAAAGCATCTCAGCTAGGTCTTTGCTGAAAGCTGAGGGGATTTCTTCTTGTCTTTCCCTCAATAGACATGGTGATCTCCATTCCTCTTATAGCAATCATGTACATACTGTAGGACTGTTACCCTCAGTTTTCCCTATCCTAGACTAATAAATCCAATCCCATTGAACTTCCCTTATAGATCATGGGCCCCCTACTCCTCCTGTCACTTTTATTGCTCTCCTCTCTCCAGTCAGTTAACATCTTTTTCTCAAAACATAGTGTCCCAAATGAGACAAAGTTCTGCACCTGAGGCTTCACCAACCAGAGTAGAAAAGAGCAATGACCTCCCATGTCTTACATAAAATGCTTCTACTAGTATTGGTAGAATAAGACCTAACTATTTTTTTGCAACAGGGTGACCCTGTCGAATCACTCCATTTGCGTTCAACTACAACCCTTGGATATTTTTGTCTGCAGTGCTGCTGTCTAGGCAGTTATTCCCCCTTTGTATTTGTCTCTTTTGGTTCTTGCTTCCTAAGTATAGCACTTGGCACTTATTTACAGTATTGCACCTGTTCATTTTTTGCACCATCTCTCCAATTTATAAACATCATTTTGAATTCTGATCCTGTCCTCCAAGGTGCTTGCAACCCTTTCCAGATGGTGTCATTTGCAGATGTTAGAAGTGTGCCCTCTGTGTCATCATCGGAGCTATTATCACAAATACTGAATACCATTGAGCCCAAAGTAGATGCTTACAACCTCCCATTGACGTAACTACTTGTTGAGAGGTAGTTTTTCAACTTGTTGTGTATCCAGTGTTATGTTTCGACCACATTTCCCTGGTTTGCTTATAACTGCACTGTCCAAGTGGTGGCCTGAAGACCGTATGCAGCCCCTGAGGGGTTAAACTGGGCTCTTGGTCTAGGTGCTGTGCTCCCTTTTGCTTTTTGCTGCTGACAGCTCTCCCTCCCTCCTCTAGGTTGTGCTGACTGTGCTCCTGACACCTCCACTGTGTGGCAAGTCTGTGCAGCTGGGGGTTGTTTGCAAGGGGGAGGCCTGCATAATATGGCAGCAGTCTGTATGATATGATCCATAGGGCACATCAGGGGCCCAAATGGTGCAATGGGGGAGGGGGAGGCATAGTATGTAGCCTGTCAAGATTGAGACCCGGGGGTGTGAGGCTGCACAGCACATGGCTGAGGCCAGGGACAGACATTACACATAAACCGGTTTAAGTGGTCAGAAACTGGTTTAAGCCTGTAACAGAACAGAAGGTCAGTGCACATAAATCAGTTTCAAAAGGGCTGAAACTGGTTTAGGATAAACTTGGTTGAATGTAGTATCAGACTTAACTGATTTGGGTCAAACTGGTTTATGCAATGTCTGCCCCAGACCTCTTTCCGGTTTAAGTTAAACCAGAGTCCCCCAGCATCTCAGATGCTTTGCAGACCTGGGCTAGGCTATGCTTTGTGCTCTGAAGAACAGGCTGGCCCTGCCCCTCTGCTCCCTAGCCAGAGCTCTAGGGGAGACTGCAGGCACAGCAGGGTCTGCCTGGCTTCCCTGGCTGCTCAAGCAGGGATTCCCCCCTCTCTCCCTCCCTCCCATCTCCCACAGCATGGACCCTAGGCATGTAGCTAATGCTGAGAGGTGTCTGTCTCTGTTTGTCTCCAATTTCACTGGGACAGACAGACAGAACAGTGTCCCCTTAGGGCTTTTTGGAGCGAATCAATGGGTCAGCTGGTAATGTCCCTCCTTGGAAAAAGCTGTTTAAAAAGAGCTTGAACTAATGAGAGAGGCTTTTGTTTTGCTGATGGGCTGATAAACATTGTAGTTTTATCAGCCCCCCTGCTGGTTTGCAGCCCTGTCAAGTTTGCAGACAGGGAGAGGGAGATTGAAAAGCTCCATGTCATCAACAGATGCATGCACTGAACACCCTTCCTTTGCCTCACAGTGCTAGCCCAGTGCTGGGGTCTGGCAACACTCCCACCCCTTGTGCAGCGAATAGGGAAAAGCCTGGGATGGTGCAGGCAGGGGTTTACACCCCTCCCTAATCAGAGCATCCTGCCAGGGCCTGGCCACCCCTCCCCCCTCAGCTCAGCATTGTAGAAGGGAAGGGGGGACTGCTCTAGCCTGAGGCACTGGAGGCATATGCCTGCATTTCTGGAATGAAAAGACAATGTCTATCCACCTCCAAACCAGTTCAAGCATTGCAGGTTAGACTAACCTGCAAAGATTGAATCAATTTAGGCTCAGGCTTTTTGAATGTCTGTCCCTAGGCTGGGAATTCTGAGGCCCTGACTTATTAGAAAGGTCATGTGGGATGGTGTTGAAAGCTTTGCTAAAGTCAATATACAGCACATCTCCTGCTCTCTCCCCACCCTTTTCTACTTGGCAAAGTATCCTGTCACAGAAGGAAATTAGATTGGTTTGATAGGATTTGTTCTTGACAAATCCACTCTGGCTGTTCCTTATCACCTTATTATTCTCTAGGTGCTTATAAATTGATTGCTTAGTAATTTGTTCCAGAATCATTTTGGAAATCAAAGTTAGACGGACTGGCCTGTAATTCCCCTGGTTCTCCTTTTCTCCTTCTTACATATGCATGCTGTGTTTTTCTATGCCAGGTCATTTTTACTTCCCCAGTTCTCCACAGATCCTCTGAGATAATCGCTAATGGTTTGGAAACTTTAACTAATTTCTGAATTACTCCAGGGTACATTTTGTCATACCCAGGCAAGATGAGTCTTATCTAAATATTCTTGAACCTGCACTTTTCTTATTCAGACCTGTTCCCCTATCCTTTTGTTAAAATTAATTGTGTTAAAAGTCTAGTCACAACTGACCTTTCTTGATACCTAGATGCAATTGGCCTTTCTTGTGAAGACTGAAGCAAGGGGAGGCATTGAATAGTTTCACTTCCTCTACCCCATCCATTATTTGTACTCCTTCCCCACTAAGTAAGAGACCTCCTGTCTTCCCCTTACTTCTAATATAGTTATAGAACCTCTCCTGTTGCTATTATGCTCCTTGCTAGTTACAACTTATTTTGTACATTTAGCTTTTCTTATATTATCCCAATGTGATTTAGCTATTGCTTTATCTGCAGTTATGTGTCCTTGCTTCCACTTTTTATATGATTCCCCATTTGTTTTTTTGGTTTATTTTTAAAAATGTTCAGGTCCTTAAAGAACTCGCAATGCAGACATAATGGTCTCTTACTATTCTGTCTATCTTTCTTCTGGAATTAGAGAGTTTGCCATTGTGCTGTTGTTATAGTTTCTTTAAGTAACTGCCAGTTCTCTTGCACTCCTTTATCCCTTAGGTTATCTCCCCAAGAGACTCTCTCTACCAGTTCCATGAGTTTCTCAAACTCTGCTTTTCTGAATTACATTATTTTTACTCTGCTGTTCTCACTCTTTTTGCTTAGAAGAGTGGATTATATTATCCATGATTGCCTTCTCACCCAAATTACCTTCATAGATTCGATTCTTGGCCGGTTCCTCTGTGTTAGTCAGAGCCATATCTAAAATAGTTCCTCTTATACCAGGGGTGGGCAAAATACAGCCTGGGGGGCCAGATTCATAGTTTCATAGTAGCTAGTGTCAGGAGGGACCTGAACAGATCATCTAGCCTGACCCCCTGCCACAGGCAGAAATGAATGCTGGGTTCACAAGACCCCAGACAGGTGATCGTCCAACCTCCTCTTGAATTTGCCCAAGGTAGGGGTGAGGACCACCTCCCTGGGAAGTTGGTTCCAGATTTTGGCCACCCTAACTGTAAAATATTGCCTTCTGATCTCTAACCTAAACCTATTCTCCATCATTTTATGACCAATGTTCCTCATCACCCCAGGTGGTGCTGGGGAGAAAAGAGCTCTGCCAATTTGCTGTTGATCCCCCCTGATGAGCTTGTAGGCAGCCAGCAGGTCCCCCCTCAGCCGCCTCTTGCTGAGGCTGAACAGGTTCAGGTCCTTCAGTCTCTCCTCGTAGGGCCTGTCCTGCTGCCCTCTCACCAAGTGGGTGGCCCTCCTCTGAACCCTCTCCAG
>NW_005841857.1:3101258-3111138 GCF_000455745.1 Alligator sinensis
GTTAGCTGCGGTCTGGCATTGGCGGCTCATGTTCATCTTGGAGTCAATAATGACTCTGAGATCCCTTTCTGCCTCTGTGCTCACAAGGGGGGAGCTCCCCAGCCTGTATGTATGCTGTGGATTCCTTCTCCCAAGGTGCAGCACCCTGCATTTATCTACGTTGAACCCCAGTCTATTCTCATCTGCCCACTTTTGTAGTCTGTCTAAATCTATTTACAGTCTCTCTCTCCCTTCAAGTGTGTCCACCTCGCCCCACATCTTAGTGTCATCAGCAAACTTGGACAGCGTGCTTTCCACCCCCTCGTCCAAGTCACTGATGAAGATGTTAAACAGTGCGGGCCCGAGGACCGAGCCCTGGGGTACCCCACTTATCACATCTCGCCAGGTTGAGTACAACCCGTCCACCGCTGCTCTCTGGGTGCGCCCCATCAGCCAATTTTTTACCCATCCAACTGTGGAGGCATCAATGCCACGGTCACTTAATTCATTGATGACGATGGGGTGAAAGACAGTGTCAAAGGCCTGCTTGAAGTCTAGAAAGACTATGTCCATGGCAACACCATTATCCAAGGATTTAGTTACTTGGTCACAAAAGGCAATCAGGTTGGTCAGGCAGGACCTGCCTTTGATGAACCCATGCTGATTGTCCCTGAGCACGATCTCCCCTGCAGGCCCCCCACAGATGTGCTCCTTGATGATTCTCTCCAAGATCTACCTGAGCACCGAGGTGAGGCTTACAGGCCTATAGTTACTTGGGTCCTCCTTCCTCCCTTTCTTGAAAATTGGGACCACATTAGCCAGTTTCCAATCCCCCAGCACCTGGCCAGATGACCATGAATGCTCATATAGCTGGGCCAAGGGCTCCGTGATGACCCCTGCCAGCTCCCTCAACACCCTTGGGTGGAGGGCATCTGGACTTTCAAATTTTAAAATGTCTAGCCCTTCCAGAAGATCCTTACCTACATCTGCACTGATTGAAGGCTTGATAGAGCTATCACCAAGATTGTCCCTACCTCTGGAAGGTGGGATATCCCGGTCCCTATTCAAAAAAACAGAGGCAAAGAAACTGTTAAAAATATCAGCTTTCTTGTCTGGCATAGCCACAAGATTACCATTTGCGTCTTGCAGGGACCCTACATTGCCTGGTGCCCTCTTCTTGCTCTCAATGTACTTGAAAAAGGACTTGTTGTCCTTAATCCTGGACGCTAGCCTGAGCTCCATCTCTGCCTTGGCCTTCCTAATAGCCCTCCTACACTCACGGGCCAAGGTGGAGTACTCCTCCTTGCTGATAGCTCCTCTCTTCCACTGGTTGTACACCCCCTTTTAGTCATCAGGCATTGCTGCATGCCCTTGCTGAGCCAGGGGGGTTTCTGAGCACTCTTACCAGCCTTGCTTCTCTCAGGGACTGTTATCCTTTGGGCCTGGAGGATCGCCCCCTTAAGGCGATGGGCTCCCATCTCCTCTACCATCTGGGCCCTCAGTGTCTCCCCCACTAGTCTCCTAAGCTCATTGAAGTTGGCCCTTCTGAAGCCATTATGTCCGGCCTGCAGGGCCCCTAAGAAATTTAGAAAATTTAATATTTATTTGCTCCTGGCTGCCTGTCAAAGATGATAGGAGCCAGAGGCAGTGGTACCCAGGTGAAGCCAGTGGCAGGACCCAGCAGCAAGGCCCACCCAGCCACACCCCGTAACCACAAGTCCCTGCCTAGCAGAGGCTTCTGGCCTGGCACCGTGGGGCTGTTCCTGCTTCCCTGCACCTGAGAGGGAAATGCAGCCCTCAACAGCTTGCCAAAACTCCTTAAGTGGCCCTCCACCCGAAATAATTGCCCACGCCTGTCTTATAATAATGTCTTCAATTTTGTAGGGGAAAAATGTTGTTCTGCAACACATCTGAAGGAGTTAGTGGACAGCATCCTGCTATTACTACCAGATCCTGTCCTCTGAATGTTTATTTCCCCTGAAAAGCCTCATTCAACTCCTCCTCTTTCTACCAGCAATAGGTACCTTTCACACTATGTGATGCCTCACCTCTGGTTTCCTTAGCCAGAGACATCCAGGCTACATTCCCAGCAAGCCTTGCTTGGACCTCGTGGTAAGCATGGGTAGGCAAAAGCAGAGCTACCACCAATGTTGGTAATACATTATTTTCCACCCATTATGGATTTTTTTTCTGGGGTACCCGTTGTGGCAGAATGTCATCTTGGTCTCACCCCAAAACTCTGCTACCTAACAATTTGGTTACCATGGTTACTGCAAAGGGCAGACTCCTCTTCCCCATCTTTTTATGTAACCCTGAGTGGTGACCTGAGTTGGATGCATTCCTGAGGGAGGGGAGAAACCTTGTCACTCTGCCTATATGACTGGCACCACACACCTGGGTGGGGTCTTAAGCTCCCTATTGTTCCAAGCAATGCCAACATGACTGGGAGGGGGCTAAAGACCTTGCCAGTCTACCCAGCAACCCGTGATGCATTTCAAATTGGTTGGCTGGCATCCAACAGTTGCTGGCCTTCATTGGATAAATGAGGTAAATGAGGTCATAAGGTCTATATAAGTTAAGGACTGCTCAGGAGGAGGGGCAGTAGCCATGATGAAAACCCACAGAGAGAAGCTGGACCATCTTAAACTCTTTCTCTCTCTCTCGAAACTCATGATCAAAGAACTGCCTGCCTCCAGATTGAATCTCCACCTGCCTCTGGATCATACTCATGAGTAAGCTACCTGAGATCTAACTAGATATATAGCTTGCAGTAACTGAGATGTATGATCAAAGGCTACCATGCCACTTCACTCTAAGGGATTTCTCTGATATTGCTCTACCCTGAGCCCTATTCCAAACCTACTCTTTGTAACCAATAAGGTTCTCCTTTGTACCTAGTGTGGGAGACTTATTGGGTGAGGGTCTAGATTAGACCTTGGAGGCCCCTTGGTTTGGCTGACTAAAGGAGACCACTATTTGTGCTTCAGTCTGAGGGAAGCACCCAAAGTTCTTGTAGTGGGTCAAATACCCTCAAGGGCTAATAGGCCTGTGTTTCCCAGAGGGCACAGGTCCAAGATCAGTTCAGACTCTAGATGGTGGCAGCGTTACTCCCAGGTTAGTGGGTGTGCTCCAGGAAGGGGGTCAGCCAGGCATGAGGTGCCCCCAGGGAGGCACTCAGAGCCTGGAAGGTGGTTGGGTGTGGTGAGGTGGGTGGCTCAGTGCAGGACCACCTGCTACTGGCCCGCCGCACCCATCACATCACAAAAAACCATGCACAGTGACACAACATCAAAAGGAGTGAAGGAGAGCACACTCGCCCACAATAGCCCACAATCTGGTGTTAGGTCACTGTCCAAGGAGGGAGAGAATGGGGACTTGAATCCCTTCAGAGGAAGAAATTGATTGTTCTGTTGGAATGACTGCTGTATCCATGAGGCTGTTGAGTAGAAGATGGATGGCAGCACCACTACCACACTTTCTTTTAAAAGAAACTGGCAGCCACAACTGCATTTTATGTGGAGCCTGACCCTGTTGGTACATAGTAGATATGCTCTGAGAAGGCCTATTGGATCAACCCTTCCAGGGGACTTAGGTAGAAAAATACCAAGCTTCTAGCTGGAAGTGATGGTCCCAACCAATCAGCCCTGTCAAGATGGGGGACAGTTCTGGGTGTATGCTGAGGTTCTTATGGAGTTTAAATGGTAAATGGCTCCAAGGGCAGGGGACAGCTGAGTGGGGATCCTCAGGTCTCCTATTTGGACTTAAAAGTATAATTTAGGCACCTAAGTCTCAGTTTAGGCCTTTAGGTCCTGTTTTGATTCTAACTATTATTTTCTGTCTCTTAGGTCCTCAGATGGAGATAGAAATACATCCCTTCTTCTGCCATGGCTGTCTTATCTATTTAGCCTGTACCTCTTTCAAGGCTGGTGTTCTGTCTGATGGGGTGAGATGTGACTATATCAAATGTTGAAATCCATTTTGTATTAGGCACCTCACTTTGTATTATATGCCAGACTCATGTCTAAAATTGCCCAAGGCATCTAATTGAACTGACAGCCTCCATATAGTTGTCTTGGCCAGATAAGGGGCATTATGAAGAACTACGAAGGAGAGCCCAGCAAGCATCACTGACTCTGTCTCTACCAGTCCATCCTCATGGAACAATGGGCATTGGACATAAGAGCCCAAAGGCAGGAAGGGACAAGCTTGCCAGGCCAAGCATATGGAGAAAGAGACAGATGTCTTAAAACACAGGTGCTGCCCTGTGCAGAAGGTGACCATCATAATCCTTAGAAAGGACAAGGTTCCGCAACCTTTAAATGATTTTAGAGTCAATTGACTATGGTTTACAAATTCCTTTGCTAGTCTCTGTTCTTTGCTTTCCTGACACATTGTCCACAAGAGGGCTAAGCAACAACCTCTGCAGGGGCCGGGGGGGCCTTGCTCCTTTCTCCTGCTGGTTTCCCCTGGGTCCTACTGCCCCTGGGTCCTGTCAGATTTGACAGGCAGCCAGGAGCAGATAAATATTAATCTTCTCAACTTTTTAGGTGCCTTATGGGCCGGATAGAATGGCCTGGTGAGTCAGATTTGGCCCTTGGGCTGTATTTTGACCACCCCTGGTTTAGAGGCATATGGAACCCAGTAATTGGATCTACCTGCAACTGACTGGTGGCTGCACCATGGGTGTTACTGGTTCAGGTTGCGACATGGTCTTTTGCTGTGTGCACATTCAGTGCTTAGTACAGTGGTGTCTGGGTATTACTCTGGACCTTTTGGTGCTTCTATAATACAAGTAGGGAGTTGTAATAATAAAAATATAACTCAGTTGGTCAAATATAGTCAAGTGGAATAGATTAAGCTGGTGATCACTGAAGACCATTGAGATTATTGATATTTGTGCAAAACAGGCCCAATGTACTTTTAAAAAGTCACAATTTGTTAAAAATGTAAATTAAGATAGGGTGTTTCACCATAGGAATTGCCTTCACATTGCCAAATGCTCATGGCCTTTTTCAGGCAAAATCACTAGTAGAATATGAGTCTAAACTAAAAAAGAAAATTTAGGATTAGACTCTAGAAACAGAAATTTACCTACGGGGGTAAATGCCTCAAGGCATCTTTCTGATGCCTTGAGAATCTGGTCCTGAAGTATTATTCAAATGGTGTACTTTAAAGTCAATGGAGCAGTGGCCATCGACACCATTGAGGAGCTAGCCCCTTGTTTTCAAATAATCACACCGAAGTCAGTGAGCTTAGCTGTGTGTGTAGGTGCTCAGTGATGCATTTAAGTGGTTTGTAATCAGGCCTTTTAATAACCTACAGTCTTCTCCAGCTCTGATTTCTCTGAATCCACAGCAGCAGTGAAAATGGCCATGTTCCTTTAAGAGCTCATATAATAAAGTGTTAAGGGCACTGACAGCAAGGAAATTATTATCTTTGCTTTGAGGAACTTTGGCATTTTTTGCAGCTGCAGCTCCAAGCAAGTGTTTAGCAAGTGGGAGTCACTGCCGAGTAAGTCCCTTTATCCATCACATTACCCCAATAATTAAACTGTCAGCCTGGGATGTCAGGCCTTTAGGAAAAAAAAAGGCAATCAGAATCAAACCATGGTAAAAGAATTGTGACTATTTCCAGTGTTAAGCCTATAATTTTTTTTTATCTTAATCATTATGTTTGCACAAGGCATTGCTCAGAACATGCGTTTTAACATGTTTTTTTTTAATACTTTTTGTATGTTTTAAAATAACAAGAAGTTATTTAACCACTATCCATTGTTCCTGTGACTCTGGGAAACAATTATCCTGAGAAACACCTTTACTTTTTTTTAGAGGCTTATTCCTAAAATGATTTCATAGATTTCATAGATTTCATAGACATCAGGGCTGGAAGGGACCTCGGAAGATCATTGAGTCCAGCCCCCCGCCCAAAGGGCAGGAAGTCAGCTGGGGTCATAGGATCCCAGCAAGATAAGCATCCAGTTTCATCTTGAAGGTGTTCAATGAAGGCGCTTGAACCACCTCCGGTGGCAGGCTGTTCCAGACCTTGGGGGCTCGGACAGTAAAGAAGTTCTTCCTTATGTCCAGCCTGAAACGATCTTGAAGTAGTTTGTGACCATTCGACCTCGTCATCCCTTGGGGCGCTCTGGTGAACAAACGTTCCCCCAGATGCTGGTGGTCACCCCTGATAAACTTGTAGGTGGCCATCAGATCACCCCTGAGCCTGCGCTTTTTCAGGCTAAAGAGCCCCAGGGCTCTCAGCCTGTCATCGTAGGGTCTGCTTCCCTGACCTCTGATCATGCGCGTGGCTCTTCTCTGGACTCTCTCAAGCTTCTCCACATCCTTTTTGAATTGTGGAGCCCAAAACTGGACACAGTACTCCAGCTGCGGCCTCACTAAGGCCGAGTACAGGGGGAGAATGACGTCCCGGGATTTGCTTGAGAGCAAAAATAAAAATGTTTGTGCACTCCCTGCTCCTCCATTGCAGAAATCTATTTTAATCCGTTTTTAAAAACACACTTATTCTCTAAAGCAATTGGCTCCAAAATGTGGTACCTCTACTTTTGCTATTTACACACTCTCCTTTTTCATCCCTAAAGCTATTTCTTTCGGATTTGGGGGTTCCCAGTTCCTGTCATCTTGCTTTAGTTCAATCTATTCTAGATGGAGCTTTACCTGACGATTGCCTAAAAACGAGGCGCTGAACGCCGCTGCTTAGCGGCGTTCCTGTCAGAGAGTGCATTTTGCACGGGTTCTGTGATTTGGATTGACATACCACTTGTTTCTGTATAAATATGAACTCGCCATTTTCTCAACCTCCTGAAACCCTCAATATTTTGGATCTTGGAAATGGCCCGTCTCCTTATATGGTACTGGAGCAGCCGCTAAAGTTAGAGAGAGAGTTTTGCTAAAAGCTCTTTCCATTCTGGTGTTAGAAAGGAAAAAGGAGAATTGGCAATTGGGAAATTCAAGTGCAACTGCTTTCTCCGCTTGGTTCAGTAGAGGCAGAGTTGCTTGCTGGCATTCAGAACTCACTCTCTATTCTCCAAATAGTTTTGAAAAATAACAGGGTTCAGAAGGATGCCAAGGTGGGCTAAGTGGAGAAACGTGAATGTAGTGGGTAGGGTGCGTGAGAAAGTCTGTTACTAGAAATGGATTTACCCTGATCTTGCAAGCTGCTCTGCAAGGGGGGATTCCTGCCCTGCAGGAAATCAATGGGGTCTGTGGGATGGAAGGGACAACCCAGCTTTTGGCATATTTTCCATACTCTATGGACCCCTGGATTTGCAGTTTAGTACATCTACACAAACAGCCATCTATCTTATTCTCATCCTTCTAGAACCACATGAAGGCTGTCACTCCAGCTCATATGTTATTCAGAGTTAATTCAGTGTCTGCAATTTTAGTCACTATATATGGATAACTATAGGAAGCTGAGTGGGGCTCACTCCGCTACATACTGTACAAATGTTGTCAGACACAGTCTATTATGTCCAAGTATTGTGTCCACATTTTGCAATAGTTTTAAAAAAAGCAGGCAGTAGTTTCCTATTCTTTTGGGCTCACAGCATGTTGTCTGCTGCAAATCTCTATTCACGTTCTTACAGGATAACACAGTGGTGTCACATTCATCATTAAATGAATTAACCGTTAACCCTATATTTACACTCCTGCTATAAACAGAAGCTTAATTTGCTGCACTGACAGTCGGTTGCGTGCCATTTGTATCTTTTCTGTGCTATTTGGTATTTATATAGCACTCAAAAGTCACTAAATGCTTTACATATTAAAAAATACAAGTCCCCATCTGGAAGGGTTTTCCACCTTATAGCTCAATTCTGTATATTCGTGTACTTCTCATAGGCGTTCTGGAAACAGAGGTCTTGCTGAATTAGTTCTTAGGCAGCATTACATATATAGATAATTCCTAATTATGCTATATAACACCAACACCAAGCCCCTCTTTTCAACCATCACAGAATGAAAAGGAGCATTCCTACTTCGGCAGATGACAAAACAAAGCAGAGCAAAACAAATACACATTTTCCAGGGCAGATTTCACAATTGCAGTATTCCAGCTGAGCAACAGCTGGTTGGAAGAACAAAGCTGAATTCTTTTAGGGTATTCATTCGTGACATTCCCAAAAAGGAAGCAAGACAGATGAGGGAGAGATACAGCTCTTTACAGTACCTTGGCTCATCTTCAAGTGGCACTCCACTCTGCATCGGAAAAGAATTGCACCTTGTGTGCAAGAACAAGTGCGATCTTCTTTAGTAATGCTAGGAACCCACCATGCTCAGAGCTGTATCGGAGAGAGAACCAGGATGCTCTGCGTTCAGGCCCAAAGATTTGCCTGTGTCAGCAGTGGGTCACGCTGGACTTTTCTATGGGGCTATTCAAACCTTCCTGGCTGTGGCCTAGCAAGCTGCTGAGGTCATGCAGGCCTGATCCACCTTTGCTGACAGGCAGAAAACACAGACACTCATCACTCTGACTGTAGCACTGCCCAGTGTAGGAGGGTAGCAAAGCCGTCCTTGAGAGAGTGGAAAACAGCACAACTTTGAATACACACTGCTACCCTCTCTTTTGCCTTTGCCCCTGCCTTGGTATAACAAAGAACATTTAAAAAAACCCTTACATTACCATATGCAATTTAAAAAAATCTTGTAGCACTCTTAATTCTCAGTTATTTTTCATGTATGCACTCTTACGTAGTCCTGATTCATTATTGCTTTTGCTTACATTTCTCCACTTCCTTGTTGGCTGCTTATTTAGAAATGCTAAAAATAATAAACGATACGGGTAGGACAGCTTAGCTTTCTCTCAATCTCTGTGTTAATTCTGGCTGTCGTGCGGAGACAGATTCTTTAGTAACTACAGTAATTCACCTGATACTTGACCTGTTGCTTTGATTACCAAAGATATAAATCTAAGCTATCTGAGCATTTACTGTATGTATCACCTGGGGAAGTGCCAGAAAGCAGGAATGAAATATTGGCTCAGACTTAAGGAAACTGTTATGCTAAGGGTAAAGTTTCAAGAGAACCGAGCATTTACTGTACATACTATAAGGGAACAACAGGTCCTGGATGAGACGTGATGAATTGTTATGCTCGCCTCAGCCTGGCTAGAGGCACTCTCTAGTGGTACAGTTCCAGTCTCATGAAAACACTCTAAAAGACTAATTGGACTAATCAGAATAGGAAAGATCTGGTGTACTACGTTATAACAAATCCTCCGAAATGTGTATACTGTTGCCCACACAGGAATTGCCATAACCTTTTAAAAATTCAACATTTAAATGGCACGAACAATACAGAGTGAGCAATCTTTAAAAATGTACATGGATCTGAAAGGACGAACAAAAAAAATCATCTCCACACCCCACCTGTGAAGCATCTTGTTGTGAAAGAGATAAAAGATAATCAAAGGTGGGTGGAAAATAATTCCCAGGAGGATGAAAGAACAACAAAAGAGTAAGACTGACACAAAGGCAATTTCCCAATCCTCCTGCATCTATGATGTTGGTGTCAAAACTGGTTATTAATCTAAAACATGATTCAAGTCCCAGTGAACAAGAGGGTCTACCAGCTTATTCCTCCCTCTCCGGTACAAGTTACACGACTCCGTTTTCATGCAAGTGCACTGAACTCCCCCGCCCCCATCACCTCTGCTCACGCACGCTCAAAAAAGCAAAGGCAGCCCCTGCAGCCAAGAGCCAGGGGCTCTGTCTGCGTGGAGCCCGGAACCAGGGGCTCCATCTGGGTGGCCGTTTCTGAGGTGCCAGAGGGGGGGGCCGGGGTGCCCGAGGAGACCCTCGGGGCGCGGCGCGTGCCCATCCGTGTCATGCCTCTGGTAGGCTGGCTACGGCTGGGGGGCGCTACCCCGGGCGGGGGGCTCGCAG
>NW_005841857.1:3111214-3122082 GCF_000455745.1 Alligator sinensis
TCAGCCTGGTCGCGCAGCTCCGGTCGCGAGGCTCCCTGGGGGGCTGGGCGAAGTAGGGGCCTGGGCGGGGCTTGACCCGGCCCGGCTCCACTCAGCCGCCTCCTCCCACACACACACTAAGGGGTTAGCCCCCTCTCTCCACGGGCCCCGCTTACCCCGGCTGTGCTGGGGGTCGGCGGGGGTCTCCACGGCTGCTGGAGGCTTTTGGGGGGCTTCTGGGGGGCTTTGGGGGAGCGGGGGCGCAGCGAGCTTTCACCCGCGCGTCTCTCGCCGCTTCCGAGCCTAACTGGGCTTTTTTCCCGGTTGGCGGGCCCTTTTAAACTGCGCGCATGCGCAGTGGGCCTGCCGTCGAGGAAGCTGCTGATCTCCAAAGGTGTTTTCTAGCATCACCAGGCACCTTTTTTCCCATTTTTTTTGCCATAACCAGGCACCTTTTTTCCCCCCCTTTTTTTTGTGGGGTGGAGTCTAGGTCAGCTGAAGATGTCTTTCTCTTGTGCTGGTTTTCCCTGAATGGTTTATGCTCTGTGACAGGTCTAGAAAACCCAGCCTGATTTTGGTAATGAGTGAACTGATGTATGGTGTCTGAAATTATGAATATTTTTTCAAAAGTCTCTTTCAATGTCTTGGGCTCTTCCAATTTTTTCCTCTGCTTTTCAGCTCCTGCCAGCAGTCAAGAAAAGGGTACCCACTATGAGTGAGGGCTCTGCCAGATTCAATCAGGTAGTGACTGGGATGCATATGCGTATGGGAGGAAGTCAATCTGCCCTATTAAATCTAGTCTGAAGATCTCTGTTATCCATGTAACATCTACAGCCAAGGTGGTAGAGAGGAAATGAATGTGCTCCCATCACCCTCTTCTGTCTGGCTTGGAAGGTTTCAAAGGTTGGTCCATTGGGTCATTGCTTTCACTTTTAAGGCAGACCACTATTCTTGTCTGTAATGATCACCAGTGAGATATGCAGAGTTATCTTTACAGACTGACATCACCAAGCAAGAGCCATGAAGAAAACAATTAATGCAGGGAAATAGATAGCTACACATGGGATAGACTAGGACTGCGGTGGGTACTGAGCTGTGGTGAGCATAGGTAAATGCTGACTTTTCAAATGACAACTGGTTGTACATGGCAGTAAGACTGTAATAACTTTTGTCTTCCACTAACTTGGACCAGACTAGAAAAAAACTGCAAGTCTTCATTTCCTATTACCAGGTTCCTGAGATACAGGATGCCAAATTCCAATTTGCATTCTAACTTTAACTACAGTATAGATTTTTAAATAAGCCTCAAGCTTCCTATTAACATGATCTGTCTGCTCCTTTGGTGCTCGCTCTCATCCCATTCTGATCGACCGCTGAATGGGTTCCCTGTATTATTCATTGTACACTAAATTAAGCTTTTAGTGTTAAAGGCTTTCAAGTGTAGCATTCCTTCTGTGGAACTCATTACCTGTGTCAATACACAAAGCAGAGGTGCTTAATAGATTTAAAGCATCTAGTATCAACCTATTTTTTATCTCTTATTAAGACCCATGAGCATTTGTTATGCTGATAATATTCCTTATTGTCCCAATATTAATTTCATTATTCAATGAATGTGCCCGGTTGAGTTCAAAAGCATCCTCGCATCACTTGAACTTCAATTAGTGCTAAGGTTTCTTGGAGCAGATTGGGTGAATGAAAGTTAATTTGGCTGGGCATGGCTTTTTATACTTTTGGAAATTACCCTATTTTCTCCAAAAATAACCCAGAATTTTGTACTCAATCAATTATAGATGAGTAATATAGCTACATGAATGTATTTATATTGTAAATAGCAAGCATATTGATTTGGAAGGACTTCTTTGAGGTGACTTTGCTGCACTTCTTAAAGGACTCTTGGTTGGACTTTTTGAAGGGCTCTTGGCTGGAGTCTTCTCAGGAGTCTTGGCTGTAGGTTTTTCTGGAGTCTTGTCTGTTTTCTTAAAGAAAGTGTCCAAGGAAGTTTGGACAGATATTCTCCAGGGACATGGGTGACACAGTAAACTTGTTTGCTGATGTGGTGTGGTGTCAGATCAAGAGTTGTAAAGTCGAATCTGACATCAGAAAGTTGAAACATGGTGTCAGTTTATAAATGTTGTAAGTGCAAAACGTTGTAACTCAAAATGTTTTAAGTCAAGGACTGTCTGTATAGATAGCTGAGTTTTCACTGGGCTCTGTGACCTTGCCTCCCTTGCTGTGGGACTTGAATATGTGCATGGGCTTTTTGTGGGTATCCTAAGCTCAGCATCTGCATTGCATTAACAAGAAAAGACGGTACATCCTCTGAACACCCTTTGGTTGGTGCACTTAAGTAAGATGTCATTCCCAAGAAACTGCGCCAATCTGTGACCCCCCCCCACCCGACTCTCTCTCTCCTTTCCTATGGAAAGAATACAATAATTAACAAAGCTGACATTTAAATTATCATCACTGAGCACCTGAGTTAAAATCTTGTTGAAATGAATGGAGTAGGTCACACCTCTTAGAGCCTATTTTTTAGGTTCTGAGACATGGATTATATTGCATTGCTTTTGCATTGAGATTTTCTTCACAGCTATAATAGAGACTTGCTGGGAGAGATTTGGCTTATATTTCTTTTAAAATGAAAGCTGAGGTTCTGGAAGTCAAAATAGCAGCTCTGGTATGGTAGATTGGCACACTTAGCTAGTCCCGAGTCCTAGTGTCTCCTGGTTAGAACCAGGGATGGAGAATCTAGACAGGTTGAATCTTATTCCCATCTCTCTCACAGATTTGCTTGAGACAGGTGCCCACTCAAACACTGGTCACCTTTTCTGCCAGCTTCAGAGCAATGACTAAATTCTTTGGTTTTGGCAGGCTGTGCTTGATGTAAGACCAATGGAAATGGGTGCAAAGGTGGCTGCAGTATGGCACTTTTGAGGCTCCCAGACTCAGGTCCAAAGTTTGAGTGGACAGGGATACTTAATGTCCCCTCTCCTTTCAGTTCCTAAAGTAGTTAAGTCCTGTAGGTTGTGTAGCATCTGCTTTGTGGTTAATGGACACCATCCTTTGGGGCTCTTTCCAGTGCTAACCCTTCACATTCACTTTCCCCCACTCCTTCCCTCATTGCATTGACCCTTGCCTTTTTGCAGTCATTCCTTTCTGCACTTGAGGGAGGAGGCCGTTATTTAATTTTGGTGGTCAGGCCACAACTTTCTACAGAGACAGCTTCAGAGCCACTCTTCCTAGTCAGCCACTGAGGTCAGTGATCACACTGGCTTGAACAGGGGATCTATGGAAATACTTCAGGAAGAACTGGTCCCTGATTTCCTTGGGTTTACCAAGCTGGTTCATGAATTGGTGGCCTTGAAACATTGAAAGCACAGACAAAAATTACATTTGTCATTCAATCAACCCCTGGAAAGCACTCTACAGCCATGCCCAAACAGAAGAACATGGCTGCAGAGTGCTCTGATCCTGTGACAAATTAAGCCTTATTATACAAGGGTTCAAACGAAGGTGCTCCAAAGTGGAGTGTCTTTGTTAACTTCTGTGTGTTTCAGTGGCTGGGATGAAGCAGCCCAGCCCCATCCCCAGTGCTGTTTTAGGATGGGAGAGAGAGAAGGCAGGGGAGAGAGGTCCATTTTGGGGTTTGCCCAGCTGTGCTGGAGGGGTGGATGGATTACTCCAGGTGATGGGCTCCAATCCATCCATCCATCCTCCCACTCCAGCACAGCTGGACAAGCCCCAGAATGGATCTCCCTCCTCTCCATTCTCCCCTTCCCATCCTGAGACAGCACTGGGGACAGGAGGGGTGGGGGGGGGTCAGGGCTAGAGTAAGAGGCTGAAGACAGGCAGCCTCTTTCACTGTATCAGCTCCAAACTGGAGCTCGATTCTGTGCGGGCCGGGAGCAACCCGAGCCCTTTTCGTGCTGCACGTGGGCTGTGGCCAGCAGCCCGGGCACGCCGGGGCGGAGAGGGAAGGCCTTCGAGCTGGAATTAGGCACGGACGCGTAGCGGTAGTTTAAAAGATTGTTTACTTACACCGAGATGGCAGTGGTGTAGGCTGGAAAACTTGCTTAAGTTGCGGTTACAGACAAACAACACAGACGGTCTCGTGGAGGTTGCTAGGCTCCATGGTGCAGAGCTCCGGATGCTCTGGGTGAACGAACCACCAAAATAGAAATCATCAGTTCTTTTGCGCGCGGGAAGGGATACGTCTGGACTGCGCTCGGCGACAGGGAGAGGCTAGAGGTTGATCAGACCTCTGTTGCCTGCTTTAAATGCACTGGGTCCGTAAGGATCCGCAGTGCTTAGAGATCTTCACACAGCGTGAAGTCTCCTCCTCCCTTGTTCGTGGAGTCCTCCAACTTGGGCGGAAACCACTCAAGCCTTTTATACGGCTAGCAAGCCAATCACTAGGCGCCACGTGTGAATAATTTAGAACTGGCCAATAATGGGACCCAAATTAGCATACAAATGGCGGGAACTCTTTGCAACGAGCATTTCTGTGCTGCAACAAAGAAATGCACCCTGCAAAGAAAGCTTCAAATTGGCGGGAAATTCTCCCTTGCACCGGGGTTCTCTTTTGCAGCAGAAAACTCCACCGTGCAAGGAAGCTGCAATTTAGCGGGGACAATTTAGCAGTGCCGAAGCACACACAAACAAAAATCACACCCTTTGGGTTGTGACAGATTCCCCCCTTCCAAGCCAACAGCTAATGTCTGTTGGGTCAGGAGGGTCAGTCTAACTCATGGCGCTGTCTGTAAAGCTCCATGAGTTACACTGGGGAGCTGCTCTTCTGTCTGTGCCTATAAGTGGTGGAAACAAAGCTCATTTTCTGTTTATTTTATCCCAGAATAAGAGAGACACTTGGAGAGTTGTGGGGAGGGGAGGGAGAGAAAATAGTGAACCTATTGACAGGATTTCTCAGGAGTTTGTCATGAGGACTCTGAATTCCAGTTGATGAGCTTACATAGGCGGTGAATGCAATGTATTCCATTGCAGTGGGAAATGTATTCTGTGCCTATTGGCTGCAGAGCTAGCATTAACTGAAAAAGAGATTATCTTGGGCAAAGGAAGGGAATAAAGAAATGATCCCCACCCCATCCTCACTCCTCCAGCAAGGTGAAAACAAGAAATCAGTAAGCCGGGAGTAGCCTCGCTCTGAAACATCTTCCCAGCTGCCTTTGTCTGAGTGCTAATAATAAAAGCCTATTTATAGCTCTGTGCTGAGCAGGGAGAGTTTGCTGTCGGTGATAACGTGATATGGATTTCACAGTCCATCAGTTCAGATTTGGAGTTTGCAGTCCCCTTTTGGATTAATTGAGAATCCACACAGGGATTTGGGATGTTACAGGCAATGTAAATGGGGCCTGTGGAGGCAGGGTATTATGTTTAGTGAGTGCTCAGGACTCAGGTCAGCTAGGGAGCACTTTCCAATCCTGCTCAGGCTTCTGGGAAAAGACGGCTCATACCACCATGTGATGGGAGGTCTAACAGGCTCACTGTCTAGGTGTTTGCATAGGCTCCATCGCTGTCGTATCTGAGAGCTTTATAGTGATTATAACAGTTCATTATTATGTATTGCATACACACTTAGAAGCCCTAACTAAAATCAAGGCCCCAGTGGGCCAGGTTCTGAATTAAATTGGTGAGAGGCAGGACCTGCCCTGGAGGATTATGGTTTAAATAGACTGAGTCGGGGGAGAAATGGAAACAGGGAGAGCGTGGGGGTTGTTCAGGGTCACAGAGCAGGTGAGAGGCAAAGCTTGGGGATGCAGCTTGGGTCTGTTCAGTCTCTGTCTGCTGCCCTTTCCACCAGGAAACTGAATTTATCCTTCTGGCACTGCTGCAGGGTAGGGAGAGAGATTAGATACCACACATAGGGCACAAAAGGACTGCTTCTTCCCCATTATTAGGAGCACTGTTGAGAAGCCCAGCCCTGCCCACCCACTCTGCACACACCAAACCTGGATGCGAGGCAGTGAAGCTGCCATAAGGGAAGCCCACGTTATGGCTCCCAAGCTGTCTCTGGCATGCAGGAGGGGTGGCTCTCATTTCATTTCTGGCTTGGCAGAGTGGCTGAGTGGAGCCAAGCTCGGGAGCACTGCAGAAGCAATACATCATAGCCTGGCTGTCTTGCTCAGATTCCCAAAAGGGATCTCTGGCAAAACCAGGAACTCAGCCCAAGTCTCCTCATCCCCAATGTGGTACCTAAATCACGAGACCATTCTTCCTTTTATTAGTATGACTTCTCTTAAATATATTAGATACATGGATGTGCTGCAACTCATTCTAGTTGCTTATATTGAATTGACCCAGCAATCATTTCCCTTAAATATAGCAGTTATCTAAGTTTAAAACCACTGTCATTGAGTGGAGGATGAGGCCCATAATACCTGTACCTCTATATGTGGGAATGATGAATAGGAATAGAAAAAGTCAGGTTGGATGTTCAGGGTGTCCTGACCATGCCTGCCCTGCTCTGATCAGCTTGCTGCCTTTATTCATTGCTGGGGATAGACATTTTTACTTCCAGTAGCAGATTCTGGCAAGCTCGGTCCCTGCGGCTTCACTTCTCCGCCTGCCGCCTCCTGAACTTGTTTTATGTTGAAACGCTGTCAGCCAAGTGTATTGATGGAGCAGCACCTGCCTTATGGCTAACCCTTCTCTGTTGCCATTTCTATTGTAAATCCTTGTCCTCAGGGGTTTGAGTGCACTCAGAGAAATTCCCACTAGGAGGAAACATGGAATCAAGATCTATGGGTAAGTTATATAGTCTAAAGCATCGGTCTGACAGCTCCCTAGATTTTGCTGGTATAACGAGTGTGGTGAGGGCACTGAAAACGGCTGGGAATCAGGACTCCTGTGTTTCAGCTCTGGCTGCACCACTGGTTCAGTACATGAATACCTAACATCTTTAAATGTGATGCCTAAATATTGTTTTGCAAAAATCTTGTTGGCCTAATAAAAGATATCATCTCTACTACGAGTCCTGAATGCCTAAATATAGGCACTTTTGTCTGCTGGAATCCCTAAATGTTTACGGGTACGCAGCATGTCTTTCCGAATCGGGCATCTTATTTAGTTGTGTGCAGTAAGGTGCCCTCTTTTAAGCACTCAGCTTTGAGGCTATTGTCCTTAACCTCTCTCTGCCTCAGCTTTCCCCTCTCTCGCACAGGCAGTAGGTTGAGTCATGTGTATAGAGCCCCTGCAGAGCACTGTAAGCACTCCTTTGGGAGATATTGTGGAGACAAATCGGAGGGAGGTCTGCAAACGGCAGCATAAATGATTAGGGGCTGGGGCACATGACTTGTGAGGAGAGGCTGAGGGAACTGGGCTTATTTAGTCTGGAGAAGGGAAGACTGAGGAGGAATTTAATAGCAGCATGCAACTCCCTGCAGGGGGTTGCAAAGAGGATGGAGCTGGGCTGTTCTCAGTGGGGGCAGACGATACGACAAGGAGCAATGGGCTCAACTTGTAGCAGAGGAAGTTTAGGTTGGATATTAGGAAAAACTTTCTTATGAGGAGGGTAATAAAACACTGGAACAGGTTACCCAGAGAGGTGGTGGATGCTCTATCCTTGGAAGTTTTTAAGACCCAGCTAGACAAGCCTTGGCTGGGATGATCTAGTGCTTTGAGCAAGGTTTTGGACTAGATGACCTCCTGAGGTCCCTTCCAACCTTAATTTTCTATGAGTCTGTGATATTCTCCCAATTTACTGAGTTCCTCTCAAAAACCATGAAGCTCAGACCAGCTGCTGTTACCTTGATGTCTGGAGCTTGCACAGCCATGTGATTGTGGCTACTGACTTCATGGCAACAGCACAGGGTATTAGGGTCTTACAACCTGATCCCTGGAAAACCCTGTGACCTGAACCCTGGGAAATCCTTAAGTACCTGGTGTCATGAAAGACTGGACTCCAGTCTTACTGATCAAGAGCTGAAATTTGACTTTGCCTAGGGATTCAGCTAACTTTCCATTGACATGTGGATTTTTACCTTGGACCAAGCATTTCATCCACACCCGTTCAAAGCTGAATTCTCCTCAAGTGGTCCCTTGGTTTGCCGCTCCTGTGGCACAGACTGCCCTTCATTGGGCCACTGATTCTTGGCAGCGCTTGAGGGCAGTTTATGATCCCTGTTTCTTCCAGACACAGCTAAGTGTTGACTCTGCCTCCTCTTCCCATGGTCAAGAGGAGCAAGTCCCTCCAAGTTCTGACCTCTCATGTTCTCCATGCCTACGCAAATGCCTTAGGCAGAGCTGTGTGTGGCCAGTGTATAGCTTCTTGAAAGACTCTCAAAATGGTCCCGATTTATCACTGCCTTGCATGATGTGCTGTTTTTCATGCCAGGGCAAATCTAGCATAGGGTGCTAGAAAACCAGCATGGTGACCGCTTGAGACACTTGGCGCACACTAAGCTCCAGTGCAAATTGACCATCCAAAGTTTAGAACGGTGAATAAGTTCTGATGAGTTTTGCTCTGAGTTTTCAAGGTGGAAACCACTCCAGCAGCACGCACTTCAAAATTCACTGAGATTTTACCCAGCTTTGTTCAGAATCCCTGTTACCTCCATTAGCTGGCCCCTTCCTCCTTCCTCTAGGTTCAGGGTTCAATTCACATCCCTCTTCTTGGTGTGTGTGTTTGTATGTGTATATATGTATATATATGTGTGTGTGTGTGTATGTATATATGCGTGTGTGTATGTATATGTGTATATATATATGTGTGTGTGTGTGCGTATGTATATGCGTGTATATATATGTGTGTGTGTATATATATGTATGTGTGTGTGTATATATGTATGTGTGCATATGTATGTGTGTGTGTGTGTATATATGTGTATATATGTATGTGTGTGCATATGTATATATGTATGTGTATGTGTGTATACATGTATATATATGTGTGTGTGTATGTGTGCATGTATATATAATTGTTTCCTTGATGCATTCTTTATAGTCTGATGATGAAAACTTCTTTGCTCAGAGAAAAACAAATTACATGGTAGCCTCCTGTTCTTCCCTCCCCTTTCTGACCCACACACAATATTTTTCTAATATTGAGGGACACAGCCCTGCTGCTGCTGAGCTATTAAATTCCATAAAGTGCAGATCGGGTCATTTATGAAGTCAAACACTTTCCCTTCAATGGGATTTGGTGACAGAAGTCCCAAATAGCAGCCGATGCATGAAAAGTACAGGATCGTTCTGTGCTATAGCTGTCGGCAGCTTGCAATAGAGATGCTAACAAAGGAGAAAAGATAGCAGGGCTAAAAATATATTCTTAAAAAAATAAAAATAAAAAGAGCAGACTCCTAAACAGTTGTACATTTGGATAAGAAGCAGTCTGAGTACAACATGCTATCACTTGTCACAAGCAGTTTGCTTCTTTCCCTTGCTTGGTAGCCTCTGTGTTCTGTTTCACCACTGGCTAAAGTGCAGCCCTGATGATCTGGTTATGTTAAGCAACTGTACCATTTCTCTTCAACTGAAGAGCAAAACAGCTACCTGCTAGGAAGGAAAAAAAAAACCCACTTTAGCCTCAAGCTTTCTGGTTTTATCAGCTGCATTCCAGCCTTGTAAAATCTCTGCCTATAGAGAGCAAGGTGAATATTTATAAGACTTTGCTCTCTACCTTGATCACACATTATGGAAATTCTTGCAAAATCTCAATCTCTCTTAAGTAACTCATCTTGCAAAAGCAGCGGTGATCCCATCAGAGCAATGGACTGAAGACGATGATGAAAAAGGATGACAAAGCTTGTGTGCTTCATATTATGTAACGCCCCGTGCTCCAGCCTGGTGGAAAAATATATGGCTTTTAAAATGAAGCTCCAGGCAGAGATGAGGATGATTAAGAACTTGAGGGACCTTCTTGGCCACTTCTTGACCTCTGATGCTGTAAATCAAGTTTTGCTTATGCCAGCTTTGAACTTGGTGCTATGGATAAAGAGAGGTCAGGACACGTTTCCATCAGGTTCATAATCTGCATAGAATTCATTCACCTCTCTCCAACAGCAAACAATTATCTGGTCATTGTTCTTAACCGGATAAATGTTGGAACTGTTGGGACTGCTTAACTGTTGGAAATCCCTATCTTCTGGGTTGCCAGCAAATTGGCTGTTGTTTGCTACTCAATGGGCACGTCTACATGAGATATTTACTGTGCAGTTGCCTAATTAACTGCACAGTAAATGTCTTGGCATCTACATGTGAACCCCTATTAGGGCACACAAAACTAATAAACTCTGCAGCTGGTGAGGACTTTTAAATGCAAGTCCTAACTGGCTGTAGAGTTGTTTTTGTGCATAGCAGCGCACATGTAGACACTGCCCAGCTGGCTGGGGCACAGGGTACTTCACTGTGGGGCCAGCCAGCAGGCAGCTCCCATGATGAAGCATCCTCATGCCCCAGCCAGCCACTCCAGAGCACGTGAATAATGTACATATTCATGCACATTAATCGCACATGTTGTTGTACCCATGTTGGCTCACAGTGGTGGTAGTTTACTGCTGTTGGAGCGCTGTGTAGAGATGTTGAAGCAGAGTTTGAATGAGTTGGGCTGGACCCTGGAAACACTGAAAACATTAAGGTGGATCTCTACCTGGGCCAGCCAACTCTGTTTCTCAGCCGGGCTAATTAGTCCAGCTACTAATGCAGCGCCAAGGCTTACAGCTCTTGAGATAGCTTGGATACCTCAGTCCAGGGCAGCATTAATAGGCATGTCCTTCTCTTGATGCCTCAGTTCTTCAACTGTAAAATGTAGATAAAGATACTTCCCTGCCTCTTGCAGTAGGATATGGTAAGGATGAGATTTCCCAGGAGGAGCCACTCTTATCAGCATGCAAGTAGGGGCAAAACTTGACATGGCGTAGCTCTTCCCCTTG
>NW_005841857.1:3122113-3131974 GCF_000455745.1 Alligator sinensis
ATTTGCTTCCCTTTCATGTTACTCTGAGAGAGATCTGGGTCACGACATGGGAGGGCAGGTAACATTTGGCCTGTCCCATTGACATCTGTCCTGTCCTGTGGACATACTCTTCTTTTGTGGTAGTGTATCATTTGTCCGTGGGGGAGGTGGGGCATGAGTTGAGGCTCTTGGAAGGGCTAACAGGCCAGTGAACGTGAAAAAACTCAGGGCTTTTTCAATGAATCGTTGCACATCTGAATGCTGCCAGGGCTGTAGTCATTTGAAAATAGTGATTTGATGCACTTGGCACATGGAGCCAGGTTTGGCTCTGACTCCACCAAGAAGTCATCTTCTTAGAGCTCTGTGTTTCCCCTTTTCTTTCCCAAATTTGCCGGCAGTGGGAGTTGAGCGAGAGGAGGGGTGAGAAGGGATTGAGAATGAGCTGGCAGTAAGTAGTGACATATTCAAGCTATCAGACTCCAGTGGCATAACTTAATTAACTAATGGCCTTTACAGAGCTGTAATGGGATCCGAAAACAGAAAGCTTTTAAACAAAACTCAAAGCCGGTGGCATCAATAATAGCAAGCCGAGGGCACTTTCTGCCTCCTCCTGTTTTTTCCTGTAAGACTTATGACACAGCCTCCTGCTGCTCCTTGGTGCCTATCTATAACAGCATTCCTCCCCCTAGCGTCCGTCACTAGCAAATTCAAGTGACTTTATTTGGATAGTCCATGTTGGCCGAGATGCCAGCCTCACCCTGGTGCTCTCCCACAGGGAAACAACCGATCTTGAGTGGAGGAGCAGAACAGGCTGCTGGCTTTTTGGTTGGTATGGTCTGCCCCGTTCCTCCAGGCTGGCAGGCTTTGTTGCAGCCTGGGTAACTGCTGACTTATGACTGTCAAGCAAGGGGATGTTTTGCTCTCTCTTGTCTTCTGACAATGGGTCTCTGCAAAATGATTTCCTCTCATTCCCTCTACATCACTGAATAAGGTTAAATGCTCAACGGAGCTGCTGTTATAGGGTTTCTCTTTCAAGGATCAGCTCTGACCTCTGGGAGAGGCTGCTGCTGCTTGTGGTACCTTTTTCCATGTCAGTCTTTAATTATTTTATTGGCCCACCTGGCAAGCCCCTATGTTGGCTTTTGTGCTTCATCTTCAATGCGAGACGACTGGACTCTTTCGACATGGGCTGATGGTGAAAACAGATTAGTAGTCTTGGTGCCAAGGAGTTTATACTGAGACCTGGGGAAGGGAGGAAATGAACCACAGGCAGGGCATGGGGCGGGAATAAGATGACTCTTATTGCTGTCCTTGGGGTGGCAGAAGGGTTGCCAACCCCCTATGGAGCCAGCTGTAGCACTTGATCAGCATAAGCTGGCTTTTAAATGGAGATCTCATTTAACAAGGCTGTCTTGACAGTTAAGCTCACCAAGGAACATGAAAACCCCAACCAAGGGCATAAGTCTCTGGTCAATGTTCCTTTATTCCATGAAAGGCTTCTGATGTCCACCTTGGCTTATGCTGCTACTGGGGAAATGGCAAGGGCTATTGTCTGCACAGGCAGTGTGATCCCAGTGGTTGACTGTTCACTGCTAAGGTCTCTGAAGTATTTTGAATATGTCTGTGAAAGGAAAAGCTCCGAGTACAGAGGAGGTCCTGGAGATGATAATCACCCCCCGCTTACCTCAGGTGGGAAAGGAAGTACAGCTGGAGCCTTGGAACATCTTGCTGCACTTTCACCATATGTGCTTCATCCAGACTGGTGGCCAGGAAGTCTGGAGCAGTATTTCCAGCCCTAGAGAGGAGCCGCCAAGGAGAGAAAGCAGCATGCAAGGAGAATAGGTGCCAGAGGACTCTCCTACCTGTGCCAGCCTACAACCAACTGCAGTGAAGGGGTAGATGGCAACAGGCACAAGTGGTCAGAAGACCATCAGTTAGCTCAAGGACCGATGACAGAGTGGTGGGGACAGTGTGCCTGGAGAAGTTTGAGGCCCTGAATTGAAGTAGGTGCCTGTGGAGATGGGTGTGTGGGACGGGAATCCGAGCCATCAGGGAATGGTAGCAATAGAGCCCTCTGGCAGGAGTCTCTTTGCTTTGATTGATTGTATTTGTTTTGGGACTTCTAAAGAAGGAATTGCTAGAGAAGGGGGGATTGACCCCGGAGAAATGTACCATTTCCTATGCAAAGTTATTGTGTTTGTTTCAGGACCACTAAGAAATGAATTGATGGGGATCAACTCTGAAGGGAGGAAGGAACTGCAATGGATGCACCTTCTGAGAGGGTTGAGGAATTACTGAATTGATTTAAATTTATTTATGTTGGCAAACTGTCAGCCAGTTCATGATAGGGGTTGAATTCCAGTTGAACAGCAGACCAAAATCAGGATAGGCCTTCCAACAGAAAGGGCTTGACCAAAATTTTGGTACCCTAGGGAGGACTGCTTCATGTGTCACAAGGGGTTATGCCCAAGAGAAGAATTCAGGATAACATCTAGGATGTGGTAAGGGTGACGTTTAAAGGGAGGTGGAGCCTCATGAAGAAACTCCTCCAACAGGCCTGGACCTATCTGCCAGCAGAACCAGATCCCAACTTGAAGGAAGACCTAAGGCCTGGCAGGCGAGAAACCCAGCACTGGAGAGCAGCTGGGATATCATTGATCCTTCCCCCATCCTGACATCATTCACCAGTAAGATGTCGGGCCAGACAGGGCCTAGGCCATATAACACCTATCCCTGACAATGTCCACTTGAAGATTTACCCAAACAGTTATTCCAGAATTATAATCTTTCCAAAATAACTATTTCAGTGGCTTTTCAAGTATAGACAAGCCCTCAAACACGTGACAGTAAACCGTGCTCTGAGTGACAGGGCAGGACAGTGGACTTTCCCAGAGTTTATGTGCATCTTTAGAATATTTAGAAGCAAAAACTGCATAACAAACCAACAAAATGTAGCATATGGTTTGTTCAGGGAAGATTTATGAGGACTGGAGGGCTAGGGTGGCTTAGAGATTTTAGAGCTGCAACAATGATTAGAGACAGTGGTAACAAAAGAGGTCCACTCATTTAAGAGTAGTAAGAAAAACTCACTATAGCTGAATCAAACTGGTTTTTAGAAACATTTGCAATTCTGCTTTGAGTTTCATAATATTCAATGTTTTTTCTTAAAGGCCCAGCTTCTGGAGTCATGTGGTAGGTTAAGAATCTTAACTTCTTAAAATGTTCAACAATCACATTTCTGTCCTATGGAAGACTGAAAGATTTTTTTTTTGCATTTGCTTTCATCCCAAAATAGGGCCAAAGAAGTTGAAATGTCAATGTTTGTCATGACACAAACAATTCTAAGTATCTCATTTGCTGACTGGAAACCTTTCATTCTGGCTTGGTTTGACATTAATCTGAGCCCACTTCAGTTGCTTCAGTGTCTCATGCTCCCTCTTTCTTCTTGTCAAAGGAAACCCTTGCCCTGTTACTGGAAAGCAGTGTGGCATTTTAAAGGACAGGTTGTTTATGGCACGGGCCAGGGTAAGGAAAAGCCCTGCCCCTAGTGCAGTAATGGGACCTCCAAATCACCCCGTAGTCCCAAACCTAAGCCACTGGTGCAAACTAACCAAAAGATAAGCCCCTGAGCAATAACACAAATGAGCTCAACTGTGCTCAACCCTGAGCCTAGCCCATAGGCTGTATTCCCCTCTAAGCCAGCAGCACCTTGCCATCTGTTCCCCAGGCAGCTCTGCTGCCAGCCAGGCTCTCCCCTGTAGCTTCTAGGTCAGGAGCTCTTCCCTCTGCAGCTCCTGGCCAGTCTGCTTCTTCTGACTCAGGCACATGATCTCCTTTGGCCCTGCTGGGGGCAGGCTCAAGGCAGAGCCCAGAGCAAAGCAGTATCTGGGGCAAGAGCCTGGAGCCCAAATAGGGGCACATCTTGGACTGGGGCCCAGAAGTCAAATATATAACAGTGGGCCTTGGCTAAAGGACCAGCCAGAGTAGAGAGCTGGAAGCTATGAAGGCTGAAGCCCCAACAAGGGAATGAAGACCTGAGGTTGCCTGGAGACTTAGGGACCTGATTGGTGACTCAAAACACTGCGAGGCATTGGGTGTGGTGCAGGAGCAGACAGAGGCATGCAATAAGCTCTCAAGTCAAGCAAGGTCAAGAGAGTTGGCCATTCAAGAAGAGACAGCACCTTAGGCTTCCTGGTATCAGCGGGCATCCTCCTTTTCATGAAGTTTCCATCCAGACATGACAGGTAAGAAGGCAAGGTGAGACCTTGAGAGGCAGGGCAGAGAGAGCCTGGCAGGAATGAGGGGACCTGTAGGAGGCATCACAATGGCCCTTAGGCCCCTAACCTGTTGCACTCGTACTTAAACATAGACCACCTAAGGCATGTTTCGCTCTGGAGGTCTGGTTTAACCTACAACTGTGATGGAGACATTTTGTGAGGTTCACGTCTGGACACAAACTTCCCCAATTTTCCTTTCTTATGCAAAGGAATAATGTAGGAGATGCAGGCAAGGCTTCATGTGGTGCACTCTAGCAACTGGTGGCCCTGAACATTGGGGAAAGTTGGATTCAAGAATGGATGTGGATTTAAAATGAGTAGTGGTATAAAAAAAAATCCTTAGGCTGAGGAGGGAAACAGCTGAATTGCACACTATGGAGAGCTTTCCTTCTGCAGATAAATAGGAGGTTGCAGTTCTGGTTACAGTGCACTAGTATTGTGCTCAAAGAAACATCACACATAGGGTGCTTCTAACACTATTGCCACAGAAGCATGGGTTTAGCCACCCTGATATATATTCAGGGTCCCAAGCAGGTTTTGCAGTACATCCTGCTGTCACTGCACTGTTCTTAGTACCTGAACTAGCTAGTTAGCTATCTTGAGTACATCCACTGAAGCTGCACTGATGCCTGTGTTTGGAGCATGAACTGGAATAAAATCTCCATCCTTCCAAAAGCAACTGCAAAGAGTAACATTCCTGCTCAGTTTTTTCCAGCCAGGCAATAGTGCCATGTAATGAATTGGGCTCTGGAACAGGAGTTGAAAGGCTGGGGATCTGGTTTGCTGGGTAACTTTGGATGCATCACCTTGCTTTCTGTGTCCCTGCGTTCCTTTTCTCTTTTTGTCCACCTGGGTTAGGGATTTTATCTTGTGCATGTGTCAAGCACCTAGCACAATAGGCACCTGTTCTAGGCTGAGGACAGGCATTGCTACAGCACAAAGTTAACACTGAAAGCAACTGTTCTGGATCAAATAGTTCAAGACTCTCTACAGTGGCCAGTGACGCTCCCAGTAGCCCTCTGCCACTCCCCTCCAGGTATTGTTAGCCACAGAGCTTTTATAATAGTGAGGAACTCTTTAGTTCTAGCACAAGTGGAAAATGTTAAAGGGAGTTCGTTCATAGTTAATCACAGTTTCCCCCTGAAAGGTGAAATGCTAATTATTTCCTCCTGTAACTGTTCTTGCTGTTTTAAAATCTTCAGCAGATTCAAATATTGGCATGACCTATAGTTTATGGGGACCCAAATGACACCCATATCCCACCTAATTAGTGGTGACTTTGCACTGAGGCATCTCTTTGAAACTTTACATTTCCCACATGCTTTTTCATATTAGCAAAGTGAAAATACCCCTGCCTCTCTGCTTCAATAGGGGATGAGTCAGAGCCATAGAGCTGCAAAGCACCCAAAATCTTCCCCGACCAGAACAGTCCTTATAACACTTGCTAATAAGTGAAAGCATTGGAGGGGTGGGGGACAGACCTTGTTCTGTTCTTTCTGTCAAAGGGAGGCAAGTGTGCGTAGGGAGAGAAGAACACAATTAAAATGTATAACTTGCATTAAATTCACATTAAAATGAATAAGTGGTAACTGCAGGGGAATAATTTTCCAATGCTGTTAATAACCAGGCTATGCTTTGGTCAAGAGGCCTGTGACTGCTGGCGGTGACTTCATTAGTTCTCAGCAACATCATTTGTACCTCAGTGATACCCAAGCTGAAGATGTATTTGTTCAAAAAACCGCCTCTGGTGAGCAGTGGGTGGGCCGTACAGAATTAGTTCTCCAGTGTCTCATTAATGGCTCCTGTGCTACTGAAGATACTGCTGTTCAGCCAAGGGAGAAAATGTAAACCTGGGCAAATACTACAAAGTACTATTTTTCTGGAGAGTGAGTTAGCTTTGGGTATTTCTGCTGCTGGGGTCAGACATATCTCCCCCCAGCCTTGGGCTGGGGCCAACAATTAGCTGATTATTGGTCCCAGGGCTGGGACCACGTCAGGGCCTGGTGCACTGCCAGTCTTAGGATCGTTAGTCAACTGATTGTCAACCCCGACTACACATTAAATTGAAGGCACCATACAAACTAGCCATAAAATGTTCTACGTAATAGGTGAACCATTTTAATGGCTCGTTTGCTGTTTTATGGCACCTTAAATTGGGTGTATGTGTAGCACCCTTGCCATTTATGCCACAATTAACCTGTTAACCGTGGCATAACTGTAATGTGTCGAGGGGACCTCAGGCAGCTAAGCGTCATTCTAGTCCACCCTGCTTGAAAATCCATGAATACATCCATTTTGTGAACACATTGCTATCTTAACCATCAAGCTAAGTCACAAAAAAGAGTGAGGAGGAAGTTCAGCATCTGTATTAGCAGTTTTCCAGAGACTCACAGAATGGAATAGGATCATCTTTAGGTACTTCATCGGCAGACTAGGGTGTGGCCCTTTGTGCCCATTGTTGGCCATTGTTACCTAATCTTCTACTTCTACAACCACTGGGACTTGAGGTGGTAAAGGCCCGGATCCAGAAAGGGCGCTGGGCATTCACACAACTAAAAGTTCAGTAGCAGGCTCTGGGCATAGTAGCTGCAAAGCAGAACCAGGCACCTAATTTTGCTTGATGTCAAATAGGAGAAATTAAGCACTTAGGACTGAGATTTATGGCACTCAACGCACTAAGCAGGGTAATAAACAGTGCAGAAGAGACTTCCAGAAGTGATGGCAGGTAGGCACTGGTATGAAATGGATTTGCAGCCTGAAATGCTCACCTGGACCCCTACACCATCCTTCCATGCCTGCTCTTTTTGTCTAAGGCACGTGGATGAACCCAGTAAATGAGCAGGTACATCACAGGCCCTCCTCAGACTCAGGGGATTCAAACCCACAGGCTTCACCTTTCTGAGGGCCCTAATCACCAGGCTATAAAAGACATGGTGGGGGGTGGGCCACTGGGTCACTGCAGGCAGCCATGACTACAGCAGTCATGGGGCCAGAGAAAGGAGCCTGGTGGGGCAGAAGGGATGAGTGGAGTCCCGGTGTCCAGGCCAGGACTGTTTATGCATTTCCCCTAGACATTTTTTGGTTAAAAAAAACAGAAATACATCTGGCAGCAGACATGTTATATGGGTGCCCACCAAATGATGCCTTTCTGAGATCTGAGGCCAGGGGTGATTAGGTGAGTGAGGTTTAGGTGTCAAAACCTTGAGCTCAGGCAAGATGCCAGACGTTCTGAGCACGTGCCACAGGTGAGCCTTAGAAACCTCAGTCATATTTTTTTCCAGAAAAGGTAGGTTCCTACAGACTCCCAGGGGGTCACACCATTGGATTTGGGCACCTACATTTTACTTGAATACAGCCTACATGCCTAAGTGCTTTTTCTATGTCTGGCCAAATGTACCGATGGGTTTTTAGCCATCTAATGCCAGCTTGCTTTTTAGTTTAATGATATTAGGATCCTTGTTTTCTAAACTGCTATCTCCTAGGGACAAGAGCGAGATGGGCATTGCTGCGTAAGAAAATGGTATCACTTTACAGACCTTATTCTGTCACTCATGATATCTTTGCAAAGACCAGAGCCCTTGGTGTAAAAGCTTTCGTGCTGCGTGCCTATGGCTGTGCGCATTACTATTGTTTATATTCTAGCGGGACCTGTCTTTCATTAACAAATGCAGTTTTTATTAACAAGCATTAAAAAGAAGCTCCCTTGAGACTGTGAAGAAGGAATGACTTGATATAAGCTTCGTTGGCGCCAGCAAAGACCAACTGGGGCTAAGGCTAGAATTGAGTTGACATATGACTGCTTTGATGAGAGATTGCAATGAACGTACATGCATTAACTAGGGGGATTTTATGTGATGAAGGACATATTCACCATATTTTTTATTGCAGTAATTTGGCAAATAGGTTACTTGATGTGTTGTTAGCTTTGCTGTGTAGCTGGTGGATTGCTATTTATTGAACCCTTAACATGACATATAATAGCAGTGTCCAAGTAGATAATGTTTGGTATTATTTTTCATGTTCTTCCGCTTACTCAGCTGTATGCTGCCAGCAAAAATACTTATACCATTTATACTACATCCTTCCGTTCCCTTCTAAGTCACCATCCCTTGAAACTGTGGACTTTAAGCAAGGAACAATACAATTGAATATTTAGTATAGGGTCATTAATCTTAGCCTGTTGATACCTGAATTGTTATTCCACCCCGGAAATTGCTTATATAGCATCTTCCATGCAAGGCACTACAAAGCACTTTACAAATAATAGCTTAATGAAACAAAATAGAGCAGCAAATCATTACCGGAGCAAAAGGACACGTTATAATATCTGTTTGAACACCGCAAGCTGTAGATTTAAAAACAGATCCAGCCTGTGCTCCTTATCCAGCAAAAGATGCTGCTGTGCCTGAGGTGCATAGCAACTAAAGGCTATTCAGTGATGCATCCTTCAGCCAAACTTTGGTGACAGCTGATTTTCTTCTGATATCAAAGGAAGTCCACAACAGCGAGGTGGATTCTTGCTACAGTTACTCTGTTGAGGGTCAGGAAGTTATTTCTGGTTTACACCTGTTATTCCTAGTTTTCATCAGTCACCAGAGGTACAGTGAGTTCATTGAGCACCCAGGCCAGGGGAGGGCGTGAAGTATGCAGACCACTGTAGGTGTAGGAGGGGAGGGGAGATGGATGGACAGACATGGGGGAGGAGAAGGGAAGGCTTCCTGGGCTACTGCTACCTCTGCTGCTGTTGCTGTAGCAATATCAGCTCCACTCCAGAGGCAGCAGCCCTGTGGTCGGGTCCCTCCGAGCAAACCCTAGTGCTGTTTGCTCCCGTCCGCCACCCCCTAAACACGCATCTCAGGTGCAGGGCTCTGCCTGGCAAAGGCTATGGGGGTGGGGTGGGGGGAAGCATCATGCTGCTCACCCCACCTACCCTCTACCCCGCAGGTACAGTGCTCAGTGTTGTGCTGCCCTTCCCGGCTCCTATGGCCATGGCAGAGTCCCAGTGGAGAGGATCTTGGCACCCCCTCATAGTCGACATCTGGGGCTGGTGTTCCACTCATCCTGTCCTGGTTGTGTTGCTGCGGGGAGCCATGAGAACTGGCTCTTCCTCTCCAGTCTTCCCCCTCCCCAAAAGCCAAGTAACATAACTCTGGGCCAGCACTAGGAAATCCCTACCTGATTTGTAGTTATTTTCATTATGGGCTACCTCGTGGCCCCAGTGAACATTAGAACGTCTTTATGGCACAAACATATCAAAAGCCAGCTCTTCTGCACAGAGCTAATTTCTGTCTTATCTAATGGAGCTTGCACTAACATCCCTCCTACTGCACGATCTTCCCTGCTGTATGCATAAGGAACGGAAGCATGGTGGGCACGTCTACACGTGCAATACATGTGAATAAATAATCTGCAGTGCAATTCATGCTGGAATTTTTGCTCCTGGGTATGCCATTTACATGTGCGCCCAGGACTGCAGCATGTCGAGCCAGGTGGGGCAGCCCCGGCTGGCAGGGAGCCAGGGTGGAGCAGTGGGCGTGGAGCAGCCTTGGCTGGCAGGGAGCCAGGGTGGAGCAGGAGGGGGGGAGCGGCCTCGGCTGGGCGGGGG
>NW_005841857.1:3132061-3146658 GCF_000455745.1 Alligator sinensis
GGGGTGGAGCGGCGGGGGTGGACCAGCCTCGGCTGGCAGGGAGCCCCAGGGGTTAGCCTGCCAGCCCAGGGCTGATCCTGCCTGGTGCAGTGTGCTGCAGAGGGGCTGGCAGGGGCACACAGGTGCCTCAGTGCAGGGCTAGCTGGTAGGCAGCCCCCATACTGCAGTTCCCTCATGCAGTGTCTACATGTGCATTGCAGTGGAGTAAATAACTTAACCATGGGATAGTACTTGTGTCTAGCAGTACTAACCTATGGTGGAGTTAATTGGTTTACTCCAGCCTAATAGCACCGCACATGTAGATGTTGACATTTTTCTGCACAGCTAATTAGTCAGCTTCACACTAAACATCTTGTGTAGACATGCCCAATGAGAATAAACATCTCTATCGATCGCCAAGCCAGAAATCCTAGTTCTAATCTACTGGGTCAATTCAGTGCAAGGACTCATTTCCTCTTAAAAGAAGAAAAGCAATCGTTTTGAAAATTCACAGTATTCATCTATCCAGGAGCGTTTAGGATGTGTGAGTTGCATAGGAAACATTTCTTTTTCAGTGATCATAGGTTGTAGAGGCTGACGAATATGCTGCATATAAGCAACCCCAGGAAGAATTGCACTAATCTCCATGAAAAATGTGTGAATAATCTGTTCAAGTGCTTGGCTAGACACAAAGAGGCACCCCCCTGGCAATGTGCTGTCAACTGTGCAAAGACAATGGGTCAGATCCTTCTCCCTCTGTTAGGCACGTAAATGGATTTAGGCACCTAAACACAATCCCATTCCACCCTACTCGAAAGCTGTTCATACAAAAGGCGGGGGAGTTCTCCCCCGCCTCCCTTCTGATTTATTGTGTCTTAGGCTATAAACAGACACCACCAAATGAAGTGGATCAATTGTGGTGGGAGCTGTTGCTTTACTGGGTGTAATGCACATTGCCCCTTGTCCTACAGGATCAGGCCCCTGCTGCTCCAGGGAGGAATCAGGACCCAATCTTGTGGGAAAACACTGGGGATGTGCCTCTGCAAATAGATTTTCCCATTTAAAGAGCCAGAGACCCAGGGAGTCCAGCGTGGGATGTCCCTCTGCAAAAGGGGAAACCAGGCAGGTGCTCCTGGGACTTCTGGGGTCCCATCCTGAGAACAGGTCTTTGACTTTCCTGACAGATAACCCTACACTCAGTATAGAAACGTCTAGGTCATTCACTGAATCAGGGAAGAGGAGAATGTGGATGGAGCTGAGAAATTCCTGTTTGTTTAAGAGTTTGAGACCATTAGTCAAGTGTTATGATACTTATTTGCATTGTTGTACTACCTAGACTGCAGCTGAGTCTGGTGTTTGGTACTATACAAACACAAGCCACAATTCAATCCCTACTCTAATTGGAGGAGAACGACAGGTGAAGTGATTTGCTCCAGGTCACACAACCAGTCAATGGCAGAGTTGGAAGTAGAACCCAGATCTTCTAGTGCCGGGGCCAGTTTCATATCCAGAAGACCAGGGATGTCACAGATATGGCTCACAGGCCAGGACTAGCCCAAAGAGCCCCCTTATCCAGCCGTTGGTGCTGACCCTGGGTTTCATAGTTGAGCCACATGGTACGTGCTGGACTGGCCCCATGCGCAGGGCTTGGGATGTATGCCACACATGGTGCCTGTTCCAGCCAGGCCAGGACTATGTTACATGTGGCCTGTCCATGATCCACAGGCAGCTCTGTCCTGTACTGGCCACTGGGGCCGTCATGCTACATGATTTCTGTTCTGTGTGTATGTATTTCATCGAAATTTAATATGTATGCATATGGTAATATAAATCATAACAGGAGCCTGGACAAGAAAATGTAAACAAAAGAAGAGGAAGAGTGGACCTAATTTGTTAATGAGGAAGCAAATGGGAAATTTTTAGTCAGCAAGGATTAGAGTACTTGGCTTGGTAGCATGCTCCATGGCGTGGAAAGATGAAAAGCACTATGTAAGGGCTAGGTATGATGATTAAAGTGAGTCCTATGGAGGGGCTTCTGGTATTTTAGCTGCATTGTCTTTGAACCTGGCACGTATTTCTGTTCTTTGTAAAATGCTAACCCATCTCATCTAGGTACATTTACACTCTCCCCTATACATGTTTGTAAGTGTCAGCACATTAGTGTATTTCTCCCGTAAAGGCTATTATCAGAACAGCTAAATCCTTTTGCCTTGCAGAATCTCACAGTTGTTACCCAACGATGAATAAAACAGTGCTATAATAGAGAGGAGAGCAGGCAGCCTGTGACCTTGACTGGGCCCAAGCACTTCCAACAACAGAGTATACTAGCAAAGTGCCCGTCAAGAATGACAGGCGGGCGGCGGGGACACAGACCCACCACCCACTGCCCCACGTGGCCACTGCTCCGCATCTGGCTGCATGCAACCCTGCCTCCAACCCCCCCGCCCGTTCTGTGTCCAGCCCCACACACACACGTCACACCCACCCAGCCACATGCCACACAAACTCACCTGGCCACATGTCACACACACACCCCTGCACACACCACACCCATCCAGCCACACCCACCCAGCCACATGCCCCACACACCACATCCCACAACCCAGCCACACGACACCCGCTCACATGCCACACACACACACACATATACCCACATACCACACCCACATGCCACATGCACACACCCACATGCCACACCCACCCACACAAACCCAGCCACATGCCACACCCACTCAGCAACAGACACCCACCCACGCACCCAATCAGGCGCACACACACTGATCCAGTCAGCCACACACATACACACAACCAGCCATATGCCACACACACACACACCCAGGCACACAGCTCACATGCCACACAAACCCAGCCACACCCACCCAGCCATATGCCACACACATGCCCACCCACCCAGCCACAACACCCACTCATATGCCACGCACACATACCCACATACCACACCCACCCACCGACATGCCACACCCACGCAGCCACACACCACACCCACACACCCAGCCATGTGCGCACACACCCATCCAGCCACACTCCACACACACACACCCAGTCACACTCCACACATACGCACCCAGCCACACACACACACACACACCCCCTAGTTGCTACATGCACACAACCACCCAGCCACCCACACAGCACACCCCCTCACCCAGCCACCCCCACCCAGCCACACACATGCCACACCCACCCACCTGTGTGCCCCGCCCCCCTCGTGCACCCCACCACAGGGAGGGGCATGGCTGCAGGGTGCCAAGCGATGGAGTGTGCATGAGGGATGTACCCTGCCCTGCTGCTGCATGCTTCATTTGGTGGGCACTACCTGCGCCCTCCTGCCTGTTTCCCTTGTGGCACGCTGCGGCCACGTGCCATGCCTGCCCACCCACCAACCCGCAGGGTGTGATTCCCCTGCCGGCTTCCCATGCAGCACCCTGGGGCTATACGCCTGGGCATGCACATGCACTCCCCGTGTGGGGGTGTGTGTGGAGCATGGCCACAAGGTGCTGCAAGGGGAGTGGGCAGGGGGGCGCACCCGCCCTGCAGTCATGGGCTGCAGCTGGTGGGCACTGCCCGCGCCCCCTTGCCTACTCCTCACACAGCACCCTGTGGCCATGGCCCCCCTGTGCAGGGAGTACCTGTAGCCTGTGGGCCACAGAGGGGGCATGGCCAGGGGCGTGGGTGCGCAGCTGCAGGTAGCCCCAAGGAGAGTGGGCAGGGGGACGCGGGCAGTGCCTGCCGGCTGCAGCTCATGGCTGGAGGGCAGGGCGCGCCCCTCACGGTCACTCCCCACATGGCACCCTGCGCCCACACACTATGCCCTTCCTGTGTTTTGGTGTTCCTGGCATGGGTGGGGTGTGGCCTCAGGGTGCCATGTGGGAAGCATGCATGGGGGATGCACACCGCTCCATGGCCTCATGCTGCATTCGGTGTGTAGTGCCCGCACCCCCAGCCTGCTCCCCTCGCGGCACCCTGCGGCAGCGTGCCACGCCTCCCCATGTCAAGCCACACTGACCCCATGGCTGTAAGCCATGTGGCCGCACAACCGGTCCCCGCAGCGGGGAGCACAGTCTGGCCCTGCCCCCTTGGCACCCACTTCCACCTCCACCTGTCTGTCCTAAGGCTCCGGGCCATGCATGCACAGTTGGCCCGCAGTGTTACAGACAGATAGACGGAAGGGTTCAGGCTTTTATTATATGAGAATTCCAGTGCTGGTAGTATCTTCAAGACCTGATATAGCAGCATAACGCATATAAACAGACCAGCTCATTTTATAGTTCTCTATTACGTGCTCAACTTACATTGGGCACACTTGATAACTTTATCTACATGAATTCCAAAATTATGGCCCAAATCCACACATTATAATAAAGCAACAAAAAATGTTTTAAATAAAGTCAAGGGCAATGAATTCAAAGACAGGAGGGAAAAAAAGTGCTCCTAGTTCTTTCCCTCATTTGGGATTTGAGAAGTGCTGTGCGTATGTATGCTTTGCATTTAGCACCAGATTATTTCAAACAAGTTATGTCCTTATCAAATCCATTTTAAATAAATGGGATTCAACCTTCAAACCAAAAGTGAGACTTCAAAACTGGCTGGAGCAGTGCCGTGTGCATGCTGATGGGTTGGACGTGTCAACTGTGAGCATGCTGATGGGCTTATTGGTCTCTTACTGAGCATCCAGGCAAAATCTCACCTTTGCTAAATTGCTTGTATTCTTAGAGGCAGTAGAGAGTGCAGTGATGTGTTAGGCTTGCCAGTCCAGGAAACAGTTATATATCTGTAGCATTGCAGCGTTCTGATGCTTCATTGCTGCTTGGGAATGGAGTCGGTGAGGGAAAAAAACATCTATTGTTCCTCTAACTACTAGCCTGGGAGTCCATTAAGTCCTGGCCCTTCACCCTTGCACTGTTTCTGGGCTGGGAAGCACTAGTAAATTCACAGCTTTGAAGAAACCTTGTATGCCAGTTGGGAACCCTTATCCATTCAGGCCAGTATTCTCCTAGGGCCAGTGGCCTATGTCTGAAGTTTTACAGAGGTGAGGGAGGCCTCTAAACACTACTTCTCAAATCCTGTCCGGGTCATAAAAGTTCTTCTGACACTTCTGTCCATCCACCTACTCCATGAAATAGAAAGTTCTCTGAATGAGCTTCACCGGGAACTTTGTAAAGTAAGCAAGTGTTAATTAATCTAAAAACAGGGCAGTTTTAGACAAGTGGGCAGAAAACAACAGAATGCAGTTCAACAAGGAGAAATGCAAAGTGCTGCACCTAGGGAGGAAAAATGTCCAGCACACCTACAGCCTAGGGAATGACCTGCTGGGTGGCACGGAAGTGGAAAGGGATCTTGGAGTCCTAGTGGACTCCAAGATGAACATGAGTCGGCAGTGTGACGAAGCCATCAGAAAAGCCAATGGCACTTTATCGTGCACCAGCAGATGCATGATGAATAGGTCCAAGGAGGTGATACTTCCCCTCTATCAGGCGCTGGTCAGACCTCAGTTGGAGTACTGCGTGCAATTCTGGGCGCCGCAATTCAAGAGGGATGCGGATAACCTGGAGAGGGTCCAGAGAAGGGCCACTCGTATGGTTAAGGGCCTGCAGACCAAGCCCTACGAGGAGAGACTAGAGAAACTGGACCTTTTCAGCCTCCGCAAGAGAAGGTTGAGAGGCGACCTTGTGGCTGCCTATAAGTTCATCACGGGGGCACAGAAGGGAATTGGTGAGTATTTATTCACCAAGGCGCCCCCGGGGGTTACAAGAAATAATGGCCACACTCTTTCCTGCCTATGTAGGGGGTCGGACTCGATGATCTATTGAGGTCCCTTCCGGCCCTAACATCTATGAATCTATGAGTGGGAGGGGGCTTGCTATTCTCTCTTGCTAACAAAACGATCCATTCCCTCTTGAGAACTGATCACAAAAGGTGCTGGGATGTTTGTGAACTCCAGCTAGTTTGCTGGGACCTACCTCCTGAACCTGTTCTCCCAGGGAGAAACACATTGCACCTGGGAGAATGCTGCTAGTGGCAGCTGCTTTGTCGTTAGCACATGCCCATGGTCCTATGCTATTGCCATGGCAGCATTCAGCTTCCAGTGTGTAAAGTTATCTGTGGAAATACTCAGCCTTAATTGTGGTAAAATAAATAATAATGAGGGAAGCTTGTTGCTTCCCTTAGGAGTTATTGCCTGAAGACTTTAGCTTGGGGGAAGAGTACATGGCCCAATAAGTCTGACATGACTTTTCTATTGCTGCTTTCCTATCAGAGCTTCCAAATATAGCAATTACACATACATTAATAAAATATACTAGTTTAAGTTATGCCATGTCTGGTACAATGGGATCATAGTCTATGATTAGGGCTCCTTGTTGATTTAATAATACAAAGAAATAATAATATAGAGATGTTATTTGGAATGGTTTCATTAGGATTGATCCTATCTTGACAAGGAGGTTTGACCAGATGACCTCCGGAAGAACCTTCCCTTTCCTATGCCTCTGTGGTTAACATTGTATATATATATATAATAATATAAAAAATAATATAATAAAAGCCTTACCACTTCCGTCTGTCTATCTGTAATGCTCCGGGCCAACTGTGCATGCGCCAGGCTGTACTCCCTGCTGTGGGGACTGGCCATGCGGGGGCGGGGCTTGCACTTATGTGGGGGAGGCGTGGCATATGGGTGAATGCGGGGGAGTGGTGCATGGCTGCAGGGCGTCATGAGAGGGCAGGAGGGTGCGGGCACTGCTTGGCACTGGAAGAGTGCTTCCAGCAACACTCCAGCTCACTGACTTTGTCTATGCACAGAAAAGTTAGAATGCATCTGTTTTGATTTCCCATAACAGCTTTTTTTTAAAAAAAAGGTTTCAGGTGGGATTTTCCAAAGCTGCTAGTGCTGAGCTGAGAGCTGCCTCTGTAATCACAGGGTAAAATTCATTTGTTCCAAAATGGGAGGAGAGTGAAATCAATGTTATGATCACCGGCATTGGGGGGGGGCGGTGAAGGATGCAGGTGCGGCAGTGCTGGGAGTGGGGGCTATGCCCTGATGCAGCTTGCCACCTTCTGCCTTGAGCGAGCTGTGCCTGCATCCTGTGTCCCCCTCCCCAAGTAATGTAGCCCCCACTCTAACTGGGCAGCTTGTCCCAACCCCAACCCCAACCCCAACCCCAGTCCCAATCCCTCCCTCCCCCACATCTCTTCCCTCCTCCTCCCCCAACCCCAGCAGACTTACCAGCTGGAGGCAGCCATGTCAGCTGCCTGTTTAGTCTATGTCCGAGTCAGCCGAATCTTTTCTGAACCTTTTTCCAAATTGATTTGGATGCTTTGAATCAATTCAGAGATTTTACTTGTTCTCCCAGTTCAATTCAGATTTGGAGATTTGGTCCCCGAATTGGGCTGAATCTCTTTCAAATCGAATCAGCTACTGAAGTTTCATACAGCCTTACTCCATATTATCTCTCTCTCAGAGAACAACGGGACCATAAGTCCTTAAGATGCAGACATGTGGGAAGCAACGTAGAAGAGCCTAGTTTAGAGCCTGTAGCTCTCACTAACTCCATGGAAAGAGTTCATCTATTCCCATGGAGTCGTTCGTGTCCACACAAGACAGGTAAGGGCAAGCTATTTTTGGAGCACTCATCCATAAGACACGCAGGGAATAAACACGTCACAGTATTTAAATTACCTGTCTCACAAGAAGGAAGACGTGATCAAGCATGACTGGGTTTGAACTTTCTTAGGCCTCTGTTTAGGCCACATCTGCTGCACAGACTTCTAAGGCTTCCCCAAAGGAGGTAAGGACACTTCTGATGGGGATTGGTTCAGGGACAGGGAAAAAATGACCCATATATAAGAGTCACAGTGGTGGCCTTATGGGTGGTTGACATGGGCAACCATCCAGAGTGCTGTGGTCAGGGGCGTGCTAAACACACACACACACACACACACGAGAGCAGCCAGCACTCACAGCAGCGCTCTCCCCCCACCCCATCCCCTGGCAGGGTGGTGCTGACATGGGGGGGTGTCAAATTCCAGGGGAGGGGGAGTGCCAAGCTACAAGTTTGCCCAGGGCACCATTTTCCCTAAGGCTGGCTTGCAGCGCTCCAAAGAATGGATTTGGGAGTGGAAGTGCACAATCATGTTGGCACTGGAAATATTAGAGGGGTTTTAGGGTAGTTAGCTTGTATTGCTCTGATTAGAGAGGATAGGGTCATTCATTTTTCTCCTGGGAGAAAAGATTCAGAAACAATATCTTGAGGTACCCATCACTATGATAAATAGGAGGAAATATGCCTCCATACTTGTTTAAACAACCTTATGGGCGCATCTAGATGGGCGTGGACATGTGGTTTGCAGTGCTGCTGCACACCACAAACACTGCACATGCAGGCATTCCCCGAGCCGCTAATTTGCAGGCAGGGATTGGGGGTTGACACTGGGAGATCCCAGTGTCAAAAAAACCCATGCCCTAAAAGAGCAGGGCAGCAGTGTGTGCCGCTGGAAACGAGCCTGGCTGGCCAGAGCCAAGGCTGCAGTCAGATCGCCACAGCTGCAGTCCCTGGAGGCCCCCAGGACCCCAGGTAGGGCTGCTGGGGCCGGCTCAGGTGCTGTCCCCAGCCTCCCCTACCCCATCCAGAGCAATGTGCTGTGTGCCAGTGTTGGCGTGCACAGGAGTTTCCTGGGGACAAGCAGCAGCCGCACCTATGTGCCGCTCCTGTTTTTCCCTGTGGAAGGGCACATTTCTGCTAGTGGGGACATGCCATATGGGGGCAAGAGAGTGATTAAGGGATGGCTCCCCAGATCTCCTTAGTTGACATTTATTCATTTATTTTTACCCAGCATTTATTTTTACCCTAGAATCTGGAGAGAAGCCTCAGAGCTCACCATGCAGATGTCTACTCACTGTGCCTCCAGCAAAAAGCTTAACAGTCGAATGCAGGCACTGAATGCTAGGCTAACTTCCCTTCAATGCTTTCTAGTTCAGTGGCTCCGTGAAAAACCTTTTTTTAAAGGTATAGCTATTTTAAAAGGGCTGCTTGTCAGCAGAGCAAAGCACTTCACTCCAAATATACATCTGCTGTCTCGGGTGCCAATTCCTGCAAGCTTCTGAACAACTTCATTTTTTCGTAGAAATGCAGAAAGAAAGGAACAAGTAACAAGAGTTTCTTCTATAAGCTGGGACCTGATCCGTTGGATGTGATGAGGGAAAAGAAAAAGTCGAGTGTGCTAGTCAGTCACCAGATGACTATGAGCCACCAATGTGATGTGACCTTGAAAAAGGCATTGGGCAAAGCACTGACCAGAGTTTATCGGAATAATGTGTGCAAGTTTGGTCACCCACAATCAAGAAAGGTGAATGGAAAGAGGACCAGGCGCAGATAAGGGCTACTAGGATAAAGAGAAATCCTGTCACATGGGAATGCATGAAAACAGCTTGGCCTAGCAAAATGAAGGCTGAGAGTTGACCTGGATGGGTCCAAGGAGGAAGAAGTGCTATTTAAGGTATGGGATAATGTGGGCAGGTATAAACTGGCCACATATGCATGGGCTGGCCCCAGCAGCCTTATCTGGGATCCTGGGGGCTGGGGAAGATGCAGTCACTGCTCCTGCAGCTGGGAGCATGGCTCCAGCTGGCCAGGCTCCAGTTTTGGGTGGTGTGCACTGCTACCACGTGCGCTGCCTCACTTTTGTTTGACCCCAGGATCTCCCAGGGTCAAAAAACCATCCCCCGTGTTGCAAGGTGGCAGCATGGGGAATGCCTGAATGTGCAGTGAGTGGCACCATAGGCAGGTCTGCAGTGTCACATACTGCACAGCTGTGCTTGCCTAGACACAACCTAAGAATACAAGTCCTGCTGAATTTATGCTCCTAAAACATAGGAAGATGGGATGTAGGGCTGGAAGAGAGTTCCTGGCTCTCTTGCGCCGCTATCTTGCTATCGCAGGCAAGTAAATTATTTAAATCCTTTAAGAAACATAGGTGGTTGACTTTGAGAAAACATCTCCCCCTTCCTCTCCCAAACCATCCTTCTTGTCTCTCAGGCACTTTGTACCTTATTCTGCACTAAACAGGTTGGAAGTTTTTTATAATCCTCCCAATCAGCTCAACAGCAATTAATGGGGTTGAACAAAATCTTGGCAGTCACTTGGTTTCTCTTGTTTTGTATTCACCAAGGGCCAGTTGTTTCACTTCTAAGGCATCTCCGAGTTCCCTTGTTCTGGCTAACAGACAGCAGTGACTTCAATGGAAAGTAAATTCTCCTGCTCCATAAATAATCCTAATAGTTAGAATACATGCCTTGGATAAGAAAGACGTGGCTTTTAGGCAGTTCTCAAGTTCTGGGAGTTTGAACCCAGATCTCCTATGGGTTCAAAGCATCCCACCCACCAAGCTGCAGACTAGGTTAGGCTGAGAGTATTCTCCATCTCTTCCTTGAAGCTGGGCCACCGGGCAGCTAAAAGGGAAAGAACAAGCAAGAAGCCTAACTGGGGTCTGAGGAAGGAAGTCAGTCAGTCCTGTGGTCTGGACCCTTTTATCCAGTGACTCCTTAGTGTATAATCTACAGTGCAGGGGTGTCAAAGGTACAACTTGCAGGCTGAATATGGCTCTTGGACCCATTTTATCCAGCCCACTGAGGTCTGGGGGCATGGTCTACCCCAGAATTCAGGGCCCCTGAGCCCTGATGGACATGGCCATCAGCAGGAAGGGGACATATGAAGGCGGGGTGGCTGTCAAATTCTCACCTCTGAGCCCAGACCTCTGTCTTGCCAATGCCACAGCTATTCCTGGAGACCTGCTTGCCACCTAAGCCTTTGTGCCCAGATCCTTATCATTGCCAGACCTGCCACAGCTGCCCCTGGAACCATGAATCCAGCCCAGGACAAGCCCTGTGGTCTGGATCCAGCCTGGAGCCTGGGCGGAGTTTGATTGACATACCACATATGTTAATCATAAATGTGGAGTCCTACTATTGTACATACGGGTGTTATTCTGGGTTACACTTTAGTCACAGAAGGCAGGATTTGTCCCAAAGGAATTGCATCAGCATGGGGAAGAGCAGATTCTGGCTTACACTACGCCAGGCAATGGAAAGACCACCCATTGTTATTATGCCCGCTCCACTGTTCTTTGTAATGTGGATTTGTGGTAGGACGTATCACAGGAAAAATGTGATTTCAGGAGGGATTTGACAAGTGAGAAAGGAGGCCGGTATTCCTGCGGGTGGACTGGATTAGCGATGGGGCAGGAGAATGCCAAATGCTGTGCCTGTGTGGGCTTTACTTTTCTGGAAGGAAAATAAAGGCTTAGAGGTTTGCTGCCAACAACCTTTCAGGCTTTATTTTCCGTTCTCCAAACACAGGTTCACATGCTTTCTTCTTAATGATTCTGAGTGATGTCTTCCAACAGGCATTTCCTGTGTGATGAAGTACTGTAATTAAGACTACAACTAGAAGGCTTCCCAATAGGACGGACTGGGCATATACTGCAACCCCAATAAGAGGAAGTTTCAAGCAGGTGTAACACCAGGTGAAGAAGTGTCTTATCCAATGACTGTTTAATACAAGACGTATAAACGGCATTGGAAGCAATAACCTTCCCTTTCAACAGCTTACTGTGCTACAGAGTAAGGTTCCCTTTTCATTGCTGTCCTTCTGGCTCCATGAGTCTTTTCTTCTTGCCTGTCAATGGCCTTGTTTCAACAGGATGGGTGGAGGGGTTCTGCCTGGCTTGTGACCTGGTAATTAGGGCACTGCCCTAGATTTTGAGAGATCTGTGCTTAAATCCCTTCTGGAGAAGGTGGACGAAGCCTGTGAATCTCCCATGTTACCCCCAGATGCCTTAATCCATAGGCTACTGGGCAAAAAAAAATGGTGCCATCAACATGTCAGCAAGCTGAGTAGTATCCAACCACAGCTAGGCAGGAATTTTTGCTGATTACAGCCCGGAGGGGCTTTCATGCAATTCACCTGCTTCACCTATCAGAGCTTCCAAATATAGCAATTACACATACATTAAGAAAATACAGTAGTTTAAGTTATGCCATGTCTGGTACAATGGGATCATGATCCATGATTAGGGCTCCTTGGTGCATTAATAATACAAATAAATAATAATATAGAGATGTTGTTTGGAATGGTTTAGTTATGTAGTGTTTGCCTTTGGCCACTGGGTTCTTGGCCATAAAGTGTAACCTGGGATGGGGTACTTACTCAGACCTCCATCCCCTTGGGGTTCTGTCCTTGAGTCAGCATCCAGCATAGACAGGTGGGATAAAAACAAGCTATATCTTTATTAGGAACAGGATTCAACAACACACACACACTCAGCTTGCAGGGAGAACAACAACAACCCACCACCAACAAACCATACCCATGAGGCATTGGGGGGAAGAGACTAGGTCATCCCACCGCAGGCCCCTTAAAGGTACATTCCATATACCACATCCCCCTTCTTTACTCTGGGAGCTCCCTCTTAAGTAGCTGAATGTTCATCAGGAGCTACTTTAACTCGGGACATTTCGGAATCATGGAGCCAGAGGTTGCTAGCACTTGGCTCACTCATGGGCTCTAGCCTTTACTGCTAGCCCATTACATAGTCCTTGTACTTCATAGGCAGCTTCACCACATGTCCACGGTGCCATCGGGTGTCTCTGTGGGTTTTGGTGGATCCTCTGAAATGTAACGAAACTCTTGCTCTTGGTGGTCTGGTTTTACTTCTGATGCTTGCTTTGCTGCCAGCTCTTGAGGTGCATCAACTTGTTCTGCTGGTACTGATGAGTAATCTTTCCTTAGGTGTCTTCTGTTCCTCTTGTAGACATTACCACTGGGGTTTTTAGCATGTAGGAATGCGATTCATTCCTTTTTGCCATAATGGACACTGGCATCCAACCTGTACTTGTTTGCATCCTTACTTTCTCCTCGCCCTGTAGATGTGGCAAGTATACAGCCGTGCAGGCATGGTGCATCTTCTGGCTCCTTTGGAGGTTTCACAACTTGTGGGAGGCATTCAACAGTAGTCTAGGAGTTAGTACCGCCGTTGTAGCAGGGAAGGTACCGTGCAAAAGTCTCCCCATCAGAAGTTGCGCAGGAGTGTACTCAAGATAGATAATTGGTAAAGCCAGGTATAGAATCATAGAAGTAGGGTCAGAAGGGACCTTGTAGATCTTCGAGTCCAACCCCCTGTCTGGGCAGGAGGAAAACTGGGCTCAAGTGACCCTAGTCAGGTAGGCATCAAGCCACTTCTTAAAGACCCCCAGGGTAGGAGCCAGCACCACTCTTCCCTTGGAATTGGTTTCCGGGTCCTACCTGCCCTGACTGTGAAGTAGTTCCTACGGATGTCTAATCTAAACCTACTCTCCAACAACTTGTGGCCGTTATTCCTTGTTATCCCGGGGGGCACTAGGGGAAACAAGGTCTCCCCCAAACCCTTCTGGTCCCCCCTAGTATGTTTATAGATGGTCACCAGGTCCCCCCTCAGCCTTGTCTTGTGAAGGCTGAACAGTTTCAGGTCCCATAGCCTCTCATTGTAGGGTCTGCCCTGCTGTCCCCGGATCATGCGGGTGGCCCTCCTCTGGACACTCTCAATTTTGTCCACATCCCTCTTGAAGTGGGGTGCCCAGAACTGGATCACAGCTTCTGTTCCCATCTCCTCCAATTCTCTCCAAGATTTCCAGTGAAGGACAATGCTGGTGGAGGTTTGAAATGCTCTATGTTTTTTCCTTTTGAATGAAAGCTGTAACCCGGTTAATCAGGCTGCTGCTGACTCCACCGAGAGACGGGTCACTGCTGACACCATACAGTGTTTGCCCTTGGCCACTGGGCTCCTGGGATGGGGTGCTTACTCAGTCCTCCATGCCCTTGGGGTGCTGTCCTTAGGTCAGCGTTCAGCAGAAACAACAGCTTTATCTTTATTAGGAACAGGATTCAGCAACACACACACACTCACAGCTTGCAGGGAGAACAACAACCCCCTACCAACAAACTGCACCCATCGAGCATCAGGGGGAGAGACGGGGTCATCCCACCGCAGGCCCCTTAAAGATACATCCCATATCCGACAAGTTAGAGTCGATCCTGCCTTGACCAAGAGGTTGGACAAGATGACCTCCTGTGGCCCCTTCCCGTTCATTTGACACTGTGGTTAACATTGACCTTATCGACTAACAAACTGATTTCTGCACCTGAAGAGGGGTCACAGCTAAGCACAGATGGAGTTCAATCCCTGGGCGGATTACTTCTGTGTGTATGATAGGGCTAACATAGACACAGGGGGCAGGATTGTGATTCACATGGAATTTAATAGTCTTTGCAGAAGTCAGGCGAAGTATTCAGGCACGGAGCAAAGGAGAATCCTATTTTGGGCCTTAACGATGCCTATAAACTGCCTAAGCAGCAAGAAAATAGAATTTAGCTCCGTTTGTTCAGCTACTCTCTCATCCAGGGCTTAACTTGCAAGATCAAATGAGCAGGTGCGTTCCCTCCAGTGTAGCCACTAAGCAGTTCTGGTGAAGAATAGAAATCCTTAACATATTGTTGTACCTTGCGCATGATATCCGGCCGTTATGCAAAGGCAGTGCCTTTATTCCTGTGTGATATGCACTCTTT
>NW_005841857.1:3146689-3147991 GCF_000455745.1 Alligator sinensis
AAATTACCCATGTGCCACATATTTACACAAACACCTTCACTGCTGGTGGCTAGAAGGAAATCTGTCCCAATTATTGGATGATTTTGAATTGCATATGCGAGTGGTAAATGTTATCCAAACATACTTAACGGATTTGTATTAATTGCCTCTATCTTCATATGCATGATCTGACTTCTGATGCCATGACTGTGAGTAAAGTAGAAGCCCTTTTCTAAGCACCATGATGACTCTTTTTTTTTTTCCATCTTCAGCTTATTTTGGTATTTGTTATGAAAAAGGTTCCATCACAATTAGTTGTCTTGGTTACTAATGATTTTCTTGTATTCACATGTAACTCCCTGTATTTAAACATAGCACCTAATCTATCTGCTTTTGTATTATGTAATGTGACAAGGCTGTAGGCCGCTGTGTGCTTGCAGTTATGGGTTTGATTGCATTAAAAGCATCTCTAATTTTTTTAAGTAGCATTCAGTAAAGAGATTCAGTGGGTTCATGTATTGCTATTTCTTTTCCATTATATCACTGGGAAAGGCACTCTATGAACATACAGTGATGGAGAAAAACCTAAAGCAGCCATGTCCCCATACAGGCGTTTGGAAAGCTAGCTACCAAGGACTGTTCATTGTTAACAGGTGTTGCAGTAGCACATAGACATCCCCATCAGAAATCATGGCACATGCTGCATGTTAACACATAATGTGATCTGTGCAAGTAGGAGCTTATAACTTAATCAGATAAGACAGGGAGGTAAGATGCAGCATGTTGTTTTCTCCATTTTACAGACAGGGAAGTGAGGTGCAGAGCAATTCAAATGACTTTGCTCAGGGTCCTATACAGTACTTGCAGCAGAGCTAGGAATTGAACTCAGCCTCCTGAGGAATTATTCATGGTGGTGAGAGGAGGGCTGCTAGTAGTGATTAGATAAGGCTTTATGCAAAGCCAAGCTTTGAATATATAAAAAAACCAGAAGGGAGGAGGAGGAAAGAATGGTGGCCTAAAACTGTGAAATGTTGGACGCGGCTACATGAGATGCTAAAGGCGCAGTAGACTAATTCTCCTATGTGTTAGCATGGCAGGCAAAAACCGTGCTACTGTGCTAATGCACAGTACAATTAGTATACCGCGCATTAGCATCACACAAAAGCATGTGCCGACACTACTGGACAGCGGCGATGATTACAGCACATTAAGTTAGTACCTGTAATTACAGGCACTAAATTTAATGCACCATAATTACGACGCATTAACGAATGTGTAGACGCACCTGCTGAGTGTCTCTTGTTAAGTACAAAATGCTCTCAC
>NW_005841857.1:3148022-3152022 GCF_000455745.1 Alligator sinensis
GAATTTACGGGAAACTCCAGCTTGGAGTTAAGGCTAAAAGGAGGCAGTTTGAAATAGAGGCCGAAGTGAGATATCTGAGAAGCGGGGAGGAGGTAGACTCACAGGTGAAATGAGAGAGGGAGGAAATAGCTTAGCTGCTGGGTCAGCCTGACCTATATCGCAACAATAGCAAATAATAATCAGTAATTTTTATTAGTATGCACATGGTATTGGATAGCTGTGACACGGCTCTTTGGAGGAAGGAAAAAGTAGCTTTGGCAGGGCAAAACTGTGTTATTTCTTTGAGACCTGTTTTAGGAACGTGCCAAAAATATCCTCATAGAATTATAGAGAAGTTGGTCAGGAAGGGACCTCCATAGGATATCTAGTTCAGCCCCCTGCCTGAGGCAGGATCATCCCTATCCAAATGATCCTTCCCAAATCCATTGTCTAGCTGCTTAAGAAAACCACGCAGTCCTCCCTGGCACAACACAAGGCATAACCCCCAACCCTGCCTCAGGTAAAGCAGGGGGACCACAGCAGCCAACATCCTGGTGCTGTAGAGATTGTTAATATGTGCTCAAGGGATCCCAGGTAGAAGAACATGCCCCCTGCTACAGAGAAAAGTGAAAACCCCTACAGCACACACCAATCTGCCCATGGAGTAAAACTTCTTCCTGACCCCAGATATAGCAATTGGGCTGACCCTGAGCAGAGGGGCAAGACCCTCTAGGCAGGAGCCTCTGGATTTAAGTCCCTACGGGAGCACTGGCACACAGCAGTCAAAGAAATCTTGGCTAGTTCCTACTCTGCATAATTTTTGTGCAAGCGCAGTAGAAGCATTTTGCTCACCTCCATCTGAAAAGACACAAATATCAGCGAACGACTCTCTTATGAGTGCTGAGACAAAGTTCATAACACCACTTTCATGGAGGGTTCAATAGGGGAAATGGAAGCAGGGAGAGAGAGATGCAAAGAAAAGATTTCTCCAACTTGGGGTCTTAAAATGAATCACCTAAATCAGTGGCCTGATTATTTTTTTCCCCCCTATGTGTGAAGCAGCTCCAATTTCAGCTGAAGTCAATGGGTACCACAGATGCTCAGCATCTCTGGAATTCAGGCCATTTAACATGAGAGACAAGTAGCAAGCACGCCCGAAGATAGAGGTGGCATCTCTCCCTCAAAACAGTATAAGAAACAGAGCTTATCAAGTATCTGCATCCCCCTGCCAGCAGCATCTGTGCTTGGGTTTTATGCAAGTCCAATTTTAGATCATTTGAAGGGAAGCAGAAAAAACTTTGTGTGTGTGCATGCTGGTTGAAGTGATCATCAGAGCAGGCAGAAGCAACGTAAAGGCTATGCTAAATACGTCCCGCATTTTGTATCACCAGTACAACTCATCCATCATGTTCAGCAATAAGCACAATGCTTGGCGAACAGAATGAAAGCAGCAATAGAAATCTCAGTGGCTGTGATAAATCCATCTGCGGCTAAAAACAGTTACTTGGCAAATCACAGGCTATGTTTTCGTCCTTCAAACCTTAGATATTCAATTGCATTGCATCCAGCATTTTGGAGATGGAACCCAGCTCTGCTTTGGCCAAAGGTGCTGGGAGACACAGTGATCAAGGAAATCTATTTGTCGGGTAAAAACCTAGGCTCATTAAAATCAGCAAAAATTTCCCCATTGATTTTCATAGCCCCAGGATTTCTCCCTGTGGTTTTAAAGATAGCCAATGGCCATGATGATCATGAAGGCTTTCACCCAGTGACTTCTGCATATAGCCCAGGGCAATGTAGGTGAACTTGAGGCCTGTTTTCTAAAAGGCCTGCAGTACTAAGTGAATGACTTCCCCATGTCCTTGATAACTGCTTCTGCTGCTTAATGGACCTGCTCAAACTCTCATTTTATATACGGTTTCAATGCTGCTGGATCTTGGTATGTCTTGCCCCGGCTATCAGAGTGGGGTAAGGCCTTGTGTGATAGTTGTCTTTGCTTCTGCAACACTCAGTACTGTTTTAAAGCGTGGTTCTAGTTTGAATAGTGACATGAGAAAAGCATTGTCTTGTTGAACAGATCTGTTTTCTCTGTACAGCTGCTTTCTTAGGGAGGCAAGCTAGTTTTTGCTGCCTTAGAGCATGACCATATTACAGAACAAATGTAATGCTGGGAGACCGAGTCGGATGCTTTTCTGCCTGTCCATCTTTAGTAAAACCACTAGTGAAATTCTGGTTGGGAGGCTACCTTACTGCCTCAAGTTACATCCAGCAACCCCAGTGAAACCTGTGGGGCTTTTTCTCATCCCACTTTCATCAGGCAGGCCAGGCCACTTTTGGGTTGCTATCTGGTACCACGTAAACCAATACAGCTTGTTCCATGGTTGGGTTGTCAGCAGCTAAACCGGTGCCTCCACCTGGGATAGCCTGGGTGAGGAGGGTGTGTCAGGACTAAAAACAGGACTAAAAAAAAGGGTGGATGAGCTACCTGCAAGCTAATGGCCACCCATACCTGGAGAGGAGATGGGCACCACCAGGTCACTTTACCCGAAGACTCATCAATGATGCAAAGCAGCTCAACTAACATCATGCGGAGGGTAGTTGAGGGTTGTGGAGGAGGGTTGCAACGCCCTTGGGACTGACTTGACTTTCATCCATGTAAAGCAATTCCCTTGGAATCAATAGAGTTACACCAACAGTGTGTGTGTGTGTGTGTATATATATACACACACACACACACACACACTGTTGGTGTAACTCTATTGATTCCAAGGGAATTGCTTTACATGGATGAAAGTATATATATATATATATATATATATGATATATATATATCTCAATAAATATATCAAAGAGGAGAACCAGGTTAACAAGTCTATAACAATGTATGAAAGGAATATTGGGTGGTAGGGGAATGGATAACAAGGCAAAATAATGTCCTATTATGGCTGGAGCAATAATCATGTAGGTGATTAGTGAAAAGACTGTAGCTAATTTGGCCATGACATTGAATGAGGTCAGAGAGAACAGTTGAAGTGTTCGTACACTAAGGCAAGGAGCCTGGCAACAAAACAGAGAAACAAAATTACAGGTGAAGGGTGTCAGATGGGGGATGTTGCAAGGATAACAAAAACACGGGCAAAGAGTAGTTGTGACTGGAACATGGGTTTTGGCGCACCTATGCTGTTCAGAAAAGAGAAAAAGGTAAAGGTGTGGGGTAGCATTGTATGTTTTACCGCTGGAGAAATGAGAAGTAATAGCACGGATAAAACCAAATTGGTTGTCATCAAAATCAGTTAGGGGCTGGACTGTAAAAGACTTCCTACTCGCATGGTATTAGGAACCTGCAATATGCTCCCAGCATCATTTTGGATGTGGAAAGAATAGTCATGTAGTATATTATCAGAGAGAAAAATCCCACTAGGATCTGTCCTTGTAGGAGAATTGAACTTCCCAGATGTAGAACGTAAAATAAGTGCTTCTAATAATGGAAGGACACAGATATTCCTGAATACAATCACTGACAGGTTTCTTTGCCAAGCCATCACTGAACCACCAGCCTTGGATGCTATCTTAGACTTGGATTTGGTTACTGGAGACAACCCCATAGAAGATCTGGTTGTAGAAAATGACCTGGGATGGAGTGGCCGTGGGAGAGCAAGCAGGTTGCTAAATAATATTTTCAGTTTCAACAGGGCAGAGACTGGGACATTCACTGTGGCCAAGATAAACACCTTTTCTTCCCAGTTCTTACCAAAAGTGCCACGGAGACTTTAATACCAACAGATGGTTTAGGGCCCAACTTTTCCCTCTCACCTGATTGCTGAAACCTCCACCAGCAAATTTCCCTGCCATTTTGGCAGCTCAGAGTTCCTCTTGCTCAATCAATAGGACTGCCACTCAACCGCCCATGGGAACGGGGATCAGACCAAATGCAGTCAGGTTGAGAGCTGACATAATCTAGTGCAGTTACAAATAAATCCACCTTAGTTGATGGTCCAGATGGTAAGACAAGACACTGGTG
>NW_005841857.1:3152032-3158730 GCF_000455745.1 Alligator sinensis
AGACTTAATTGATGTTTTTAAAGTGCTCTGGGATCCTTAACTGAAATGTATATTCTGAATACACAGCCTGTTTTATTTTTCCTGTGGAGCGCTCAATTCCCGTTGAAAGCCCTTTTGAATGCTTATATTGTATCAAACAGCAGCGAGAGATTTAGCTGTCAGTATTCTAAGAAGCTTCTTCAAATAAATAAAGTGTGACACATAAATCTCCCAAGCAGGTTACATATGTGAGCTGATGGGGATGTATTTAAGGCTTCAGTGCCATAAGTTCAATGACCATTATTCCAAAAGGAAGAGAAGGGAAAACACTTCCCCAAGCACCTGAAGGAGCCTGTGTGAGAACTGAGGTGAGAATCCAGGTGCACTGAGCAATTTGTCCTTTGCTCAGGCCACTGCACTGAACTAGACTCCTCTCCCCAAACAGAAGGAAGAATATCATGGCCTTGATTTTTCATAATGATTCATAGTCAGCTCATGTTGTCAGGCTGTGGGCAGCTGTGTCAGTTGGCAGACCCAACATAGACAGGTTCATGGCCTCTCTTGGACACTCATGTTTTCCAAACAGTGGCTCATCAGTGGGTCAGAGGAGATTTGCAAAAACAGAATGGGTTCTTGGCAATGTTGGGAGATGTTGCGTCCAATTCTGGGCCCACACTTCAACAAGATCTGGAAAAGCTTGAGCGAGTCCAGATAAGAGCCATCCGTATGATCAGAGACTTGTAAGGCAAGCCATACAAGGAAAGGCTGAGGGACTTGGGCCTCTTCATACTAAAAAAAGATAAGGCTGAGGGGGGACCTGGTAGAAGCTTACTGCTACACTAGGAGAGTACATCAAGGATTCGGTCAACAAATGTTCACCAGGGCACCCTGGGGGAAAACCAGGAGTAATGGCCACAAACTCCTGGAAGACCATTTCAGGCTTAACACTAGGAAAAACTTCACAGTCAGGGTGTCCGGATTGTGGAATAAGCTCCTTCCAGAGGTGCTGCAATCACCTCCCCTGGAAATCTTGAAGAGGAGACTGGGTGGTCACCTTGCTGGGGTCACCTGACACCTGTTGTCTTTCCTGCCTAATGCAGGGGGCTGGACACGATGATCTTGCAAGGTCCCTTCCAGTCCCTTCCAATCTATGAATCAATCTAGATGCCAAAAACATGTTTCATTATTGTTGTGTATATTATGGATATGGCTAAAGGTCCTAAGAGGACTGAGGTTGTATGGTATATTCATATATAGACAAATTCTATCTCAAGGAGCTTTGCAATTTAAGCAGGCAAGAGGAGAGAGAACAAAAGTATTACAATGGCCTTTTTTTAGGGGCAGCAAGGAGGGAGAGGGGGTAGGAACTAATATAGAAAGACTAAGTGACTAAAGTTACACAGGAAGTCAGCAGTAGTCCCCTGTTTGTTCTTAAATGAATAATAGTTTTCAAATAAATATTTAGAAACAACATAGTGTCATTGGCCCTGCCCTTATTATGAACAACGCAATGATAAATAAACACTTTGTGTGCCAGGCTGCATATTAGGGGTGTGCAAAACGGGCCCTATTTGATTCAGATTCGTCCCGAATCAGGGACAGTGATTTGATTCATTGATTTGGATCACTGTCCCCGATTCAATTTGCCCGAATCTGAATCTGAAGATTCGATGCTGATTTGGAGAACAACGATTCAGACATAGACACAGCTTTAAATGTTTTTTCTACATACCTCGAGGTACCACGCATGGCTCGGGAATGCTGCGATGCTGGAGCAGATGGAGCGTTCCACAGGATTGTGGGGGGACCCACGTGTGCTTGGCGGTGAACTCAAAAGTGGACAGGCAGTACTTCCAGCCCACTTCTGGGTCTGTTGGGGAGTGTGTGGGGGGCACCCTTGTACCACCCAGCTTGGCGATTGGCTACAGGGGGAACCCAGGTGCCTTCCCAGACCCAAGAGGCACCAGTCGCTAAGCCATGCCTGCATGAGGGGCTATCATCCCTGCTATTTTCATCTCACTGTGGCAGAGTACCTTTGAGGGTGCTCGCCACTTGGGGGCTCCCACAGGCTCCAATGGGAGCCTGCTTTGGAAGAGCAGCAGGGGAAACCCCCTAGGTACCATTTAAAGGGGGAAGGTGTGTGGCAGGGCACTGTTGGTGCCTGCTACTTTAAGACCAAAGTTAAGCAGCCAGCAGGTGCTTGATTAAGGCAGCCATTTTAATTCTCTGGCTGCCTATATAAAGAGCTCAGTTCCCTGCTGGCTGGGAAGGCAGCAACTTAGTCAGGCTGCAAGGCTCCATAACATCCTGGAGGTAAGGGAGGAGCTGTAGGGGATGGTCAGGAGGCTCCTGGTCCTGGGCATGACCTAAAACTGCACCCTGCCAGGAGTGGGTGGCCAGGTGGGGCTCTCAGTGGCAAGGGAGCCCCCAGGAAATATCAGGCCAGTTATTACCCCGGTGAAAGGCAGGTAGGAGCACCTTAACCCTAGCCCTCACCTTTGGGTGGGTTAAGTAACACCAGAGGCAGTTGGGGGCCAGACATGGCTATGGCCACCTGAGCCCTGTGTGGTGCAAGACCCCGAGAGACCCCAAGGAGGGAGAGTGGGGGCCAGGCATGGCTGCAGCCACCTGAGCCCTGTGGGGACCGAAGCCCCATGGCCTCAAGTGAGACGGCAGTCTGGAGCCCCGAGTGAAGGGGGCAGAGACGAGTAGCCCCAAGCGAGGGGGCAGTGGGGAGCCATGAGTGAAAGGGGTGGAGATCTAGAGCCCCAAGTGAAGGGGCGGTGTGGAGACCCTGAGTGAGGGCAGTAGGCCCAGGTAGGTCTTTGGACACCTGAGGCTGAAGTTTAGGCCCAAGGCCAAGTAAAGGGGGCTCAGCCCAAGAGAGAGAGGCTGAATCCTGACCCCGGTAAGTCCTCCACTGCTAGGAGGCTGAGTGTGGGTCAAAAGTAAGATCTTAAGTAGCACCACAACCTGTTGCTCCAGTGGGGGGAGTGAGAGTCCCCTGTGAGACCCTGGAGCACCAGTTGTAGTGTGAGGTACCCTAGCTCGCACTAGGGTGCGATGCGGCGGCTAGTAAAGCGACCAAAACGCTGGCTTGCATCCATAGATGCTTCTCAAGCAAATCCCGGGACGTCATTCTCCCCCTGTACTCGGCCTTAGTGAGGCCGCAGCTGGAGTACTGTGTCCAGTTTTGGGCTCCACAATTCAAAAAGGATGTGGAGAAGCTTGAGAGAGTCCAGAGAAGAGCCACGCGCATGATCAGAGGTCAGGGAAGCAGACCCTACAATGACAGGCTGAGAGCCCTGGGGCTCTTTAGCCTGGAAAAGAGCAGGCTCAGGGGTGATCTGATGGCCACCTACAAGTTTATCAGGGGTGACCACCAGCATCTGGGGGAACGTTTGTTCACCAGAGCGCCCCAAGGGATGACGAGGTCGAATGGTCACAAACTACTTCAAGATCGTTTCAGGCTGGACATAAGGAAGGATTTCTTTACTGTCCGAGCCCCCAAGGTCTGGAATAGCTTGCCACCGGAGGTGGTTCAAGCGCCTACATTGAACACCTTCAAGATGAAACTGGATGCTTATCTTGCTGGGATCCTATGACCCCAGCTGACTTCCTGCCCTTTGGGCAGGGGGCTGGACTCGATGATCTCCCGAGGTCCCTTCCAGCCCTAATGTCTTTGAAATCTATGAAATCTATGAATTCGGATTTGGAGATTCGATCACTGAATCGGGTCAAATCTTTGCTGAATCGAATCAGGGAGCGAAGCTTTGCACAGCCCTAGCAGCAAGTTATTGTCAGGTTTCCAGGGATTAATATAAAAACACTGGCTTTAAAGTATTTTATTTTTAAGAATGCCCAAGAAGCACCTCTCCATGCCATGTGTTATTAAAACTGACAGGAGCAACTCCTAAACTACTGCACATAGCCACCTTCATGTCATAGCTTATGCATTACTATGCAAGTACAGGTAAGTACATAAAAATGCAATGTTCTGTATTACATCTTATTTAGGTTTCTGTCCCAGTGAAATATAAAGTGTCACCAGTAAATTTTTTCTTCTAGCAACTCAATAGCGAGCTGCAAGCAACTTCAATGAAGCTAATCTGCTTGTAATTTAACATGATTTTTCAATTTATATTCAAGTTGTATATGCCTTTTTTTTGACAAATGTACTAAATCATCTAAAGGAGGACCGTGTCTAAATGGCTCCTGAAATAGCTGTTGATTAGGAAACCCTCCTTTATTTAAATTCCAGACAGTGCCTCCTGCTCTGTGTAGGCTAATGGCAAATTCTGTTTGTGTTTGCATCAGTGCTAATCCTGGAGAAGTCCCCCAGTGTTAAAGGAGTGACTGTAGGTTACCACCAAGTTGTATGAGAGCAGAATATGGCCCAGGGGCCATGCCTACTTGTGCGCTTAACTGTGGAGTAGACTATTTAACTGTGGAGTAGAGCGTCACTGTCTGCACATGTGATACTATTAGACTGCAGTAAACTAATTCACACCAACAAAGACAGTACTGTTTGGGACAGTGCTGTTTTACGGCAGAGTAATTAGCTGCGATTAAATGCATGTGTTAGATGTTGCCCATAGCTGTAAATTGTGCCTGGTCAGCCCAGCCAGCCAGGGTCCAGACTCCTGTCTGCTGCCTAGCCACACAGCTGTGGACTTTCATCACCCTCATGCCCCAGCCAGCCTCCCTGCTGCCCAATGCCACCACCCGGAGCCCAGGGCTGAGCAGCCCTGACTCAAATTCCTGTTGTCCCGGGTACACATGTAGACGCTGCACCTGGGAGTAGTTTACTCTGGCTCAAACTGCTTTGGAGTTTATTGTTTCAAATTAATCGCATGTGTAGATACACCTAGTGCATCCCTGAAATAACTGCTTCGTGCTGAGCTTTAAAAGTTTTGTATGTTGATATGCAAGGTTCTGAGTTTGGGATTTCACATGCAGGGGTACTCATTTACGAGGCCTTTGTGTCTCCATAAGATGCCTGCCATACTTCAAGAGAAGATGCTTTGGATCTGATCCACAATTCCATTAATTTTGTTAAGGATTAGATGGGACAATGATAAGAACATCTGCTTCAGTCTTTTCAACTTATGGCGACAGGCGCGGTTGCATCATTGCTGCAAAGACAGTAAGAAATGTCCTGCGGCAGAGAGGGCCCAGGAGAACATTGCTGGTAGTCAGTTTTGAGGGGTGGAAGGAAGTGAGAGGATTGCATTTCAGCTGATGCATCTATTTCAGTAGGAGTTATATCAAAGGCACTCTGCAAACCATTGCAATCAGTGATGAATGGGTTTTGGCAACACGATCGGTTTTAAATGGTAATTTAAACAAAATGAACACCAAGTTCATAACTAATGAGAGATGTTGGATTGGCTTTAACTAAAGCCTGACGGCCCCTATTTAGCAATGCAGGATGGGCAGCTGCGGTGCCAACTTCAATACAACATCCACTAATCTCCCCGACAGTGATTTTCCAAGGTGCCTCACGAAGCTAGGTGCCTCAATCCTACTGGAATTGAATGGGACAGAGGCATCTAATTCCCTTAGGCCTTAGAAAAATTGCATTCTTAAATTCTGTTTCAACAGAACCATCCTTAGCTGCATTTCATTGTACATCCGAGTGTAGAATAAGGCCACGACTATTTAAGAATATCTATAAATTGCCCTTCAGAAAAGTCTGTGGGAAGCTGCTAGCCTCTGTTTTTGAATTTGACAGTCAGTTTGCTTTATGTTCATTTATTTGCTTTAAAATGTTCATTTATATATGTACAGTAATATCATTATAACCCACTCAAACCAATTAGGAGCACTACGGAAACGGGATGAGGCTTTTTGTTTCATTCAATTGTAAGCAAATGAAGCAGTAATAAATCCCCAATTAGCACTGAGGAAAATAGGCTGAAAGATTTTTCCCCCCTGCGTTTTACTGTAAACAAAAATGTGTGGTTGGCATTCAAGAGGAAAGAAAATCTAATTTAAAGTCACTTTAAATCTTCAGTGATTAATGTCATGCCAAGTAAGTCATTAAAAATCCCATAAAAATATGACTGTAGAAAAGAATGCTCTTCTGAAGAAAAATAAAATGTAATTATATATATTAAAAAAAAGAACTGGGAAGGAATTAACAGCCAAAGCTGTGATAAACTGAAATGCCAAGTAATACATTGCAAGGAACGTAGCTGTGATTGGAGGCTGGAGCTTGGGGCACTAGACTACGGCTCAAAAGACAAGGATGGATTTCCTGGTATTACCACAGTTTTCTTGTATGGCATTTGCCGAGTCATTCAGCCTTTCTGTGCTTTGGCTCCTCATGTGTCAAACAAATGATGTTGATTATACCTAACCAATCTGATGCCCTTTTGTGACAAGACCATGAGTTTTGTGGATGTGGGGAAACGTGGCTGTGCTATACCTTGATTTCGGCTAGGCTTTTATCATGGTCTGCCATGATGTTCTCCTAAGTCAACTAATGACAAACCTGTAAGATACGTCTAGATGAAACTACTAGAAGATGGATGCATAATTAGTTGCATAATAATAGTCAGAAGGATCACTGGTGGTTCATCAAATGTTCCCCTCCACCCCCAAAGGTGTATACTAGCTCAGGAAAAATGTAAAGTGCAGTCCGTGGAAACAGAATATTTCTGGGAAAAGAGAAAGCAGAAGCATAGCATGCAAGTCGTGAGAAGTTACTCTTACCC
>NW_005841857.1:3158761-3182942 GCF_000455745.1 Alligator sinensis
GAGGTGACCTCACCTAGAGTACTGTTTCCAGTTGTGGGGACCATACTTCAAGAAAGATATCAAGAAATTGAGAGTCCAGAGGAAAGCAACAATGATGACCTAGAGGTCTAGGAAACATGAATGTGAAGAAAGGTTGGAAAAACTGGGATTATTTAGTCTGAAGGAGAGAAGACTGAGGTGGGATTTGAAAACAGTCTTCAAATGCAAAAAGTTTATAAGAAATGGGATGGTGCTCAACTGTTTTCTGTGTCCACTTGGGACAGGGCAAGAAGTCTTTGGCCTAATTTACAACACAAGAGACTTAAATTAGATATGAGGAAGAGTTGATTAACCCTGAGTGTGGGGAAGGACTGGAAGAGATTACTTGGAGACTGTGGAAGCTCCATCCTTGGACATTTTTATATGCAGATGAAACAAACATTTATCTGCGGTGGTTAGGCAGGCATGATCTTGCCTTGAGCACAGGCCTGGACCAGATGACCTCCGGAGATGCTTTCCAGCTGTTTTCAGATGATTATAGATGATTCTATATATCTTTTCTCCCATCCTGTATCAGTGATGACTGCTTAAATGGTGAGCTTTTCAAGGCTCTTATTGAAAATATGTAGAGAACCTACCTTAAAAGGCTGCATTCATTCATAAAGAGAACAAGGCTGAGAGGATCTCTTGATTTCTGATCCCCTAGTTTCAAAAAACATGGAACCTAGGGCTAGGGACAGACATTACACATAAACTGGCTTAAGTGATCAGAAACTGGTTTAAACCTGTAACAGAATAGATGTTCAGTGCACATGAACCAGTTTGAAAATGGCAGAAATTGGGTTGAGATAAACCTGGTTGAATGTAGTATCAGACATAACTGATTTGGGTCAAACCAGTTTATGCAATGTTTGCCCCAGACCCCCTCCTGGTTTAACTTAAACCAGAGTCCCCCAGCATCCCAGATGCTTTGCAGCCCTGGGTGGGGCTCTCTGCTCCGGAGCAGGGCTGGCCCCACCCTTCTGCCTGGCTTCCCCCTGCCCCCCCCCCCAAATCCCTGCTCAAGCAAGGATTCTGCCCTCCCCTCTCCCATAGCATGGACCATAGGCAGCATGTGGGATGTTACCTAATGCTGAGAGGTGTCAGTGTAAGGCAGACAGGACAAAGGCAAACAGAACAGAGTCTGCTTAGGGCTTTCTGGAGCTATTCAACAGGTCAGCTGGTGATGTCCCTTGGTTCCTTCCTTGGAAAAAGTTGTTTAAGAAGACCTTGAACTAATGAGAGAGGCTTTTGTGTTCTTGATGGGGTGCTAAATGTGTTATCAACTCTCTACTAGCTCCCTTGCTGGTCAGGAGCACTGAGAGCCCCTAATCAGACTGTCCTGCCAGGGCCTGGCCACACCCCCCTCACCTCAGCACTGTTGAAGGGAAGGGAGGGCTGTTATAGAGCCCCGTGGCTTCTAGCCTGAGGCACTGCAAGCATGTACCTGCATTTCTTCAGTCCAGAGGGGATGTCTGTATGGTTACAAACCTGCAAAGATTGAACCAAGTCAGGCTCAGGCTTTTTGAATGTTTGTCCCTAGCCTACGTGTCCCCAGCTTGTAAAACACAAAGAACAATATATCTACATAACCAACTTCCAGATGTGCTGCTGAACAGAAACTCGTCCCAAAATTGATGTTAGATCTGTGTTTCCTTGCACTAACCACTGCACTGGATGGACCACATTCTACTTGTGCCATCCTCTCCGAGCTAAGAGGTACTCTAAGTATGGGGCTGGGCTCTTTCTGAACTTGGGTGCTTTTTCCTCCCATCATCCTGTAGAGATTCAAGCGTTGCAGGCCCTAAGGGCTAGTCAAAAACTTGGCTTGAAATGTGCTGTTCAGCATACAAACTAATTTGGTTTTGGCTCAGGCACATTCTGCTATTTTAAAATGAGGAAAAATATCTCATTAACGGTGACAGGTGATCTGGCACTATAGCGACAGGCCTGTTGTGTATTGCAAAATAAAAAAGAGAGTTATCTTTATTACAGCTCTTCATCCTTGCTTGGCTAATCTGTCAGCTTGATTATTTGGGGCCAACTGGTTGATCGGATCATCTTTCTCGCTGAATTTTAGCTTATTTTTCTAAACTCCCTTCCATGTTACTAGGTACATGTTTGTCTTGAGATTTCCTGACAGCGAGAGAGCTGAATATGAAAGAAAGGTGACTTAATGGACAGATCACCTTCTGGGACCCAAGAATTCAGGGTTCTGGTCTTGGTTATCTTACTGGTTCTCTCCCAGGAAGTCACATAAATGCTCTCTGCCATTTATCCCATCGTGTGAAAGAGTCGCAGTCCACATGCCAATTCTGAGGATGAATATGGTGGATGTAGACAATCTTTGCCCAGTATTAAGTAAAGATTTCCTCCATTAAACTTCCTTGCATACTGAGTTATTATATGGTAGTTGGCATTTTTTATATTTTGCCTGTGATCATATTATTTTTACACTTTAAAATAAATCAAATTAAAAAAAGGGCAGGTATTTTAGATTGTTTTTTTCAATAGTCAAACCTAGAGTATCAAAATAGGAGGATCCTTATGGAGAGTGGCCATGGGACTTCAACAGCACTGCCTATAAGGTAGGTATGCATGTGATATCCTTGGAGAACAAGATAGTGGTAGTGATTTTGCTCCTGATCCTGCTTTCAGAGGCTAGGTCCAAAGTACAGTTCTGTAACTTCTTTTGGAAGAGAAACTCTATCACTTGGCAACAGAAGTAGGCTGTGATCCTTCAGCAAACCAGCTACTGGATAGGGAAGTGAGACATGCCTTAACAATGCACTGAAAGGGCTGCCTTGTAGTTCAGGTGCTGGAGTAGGATTCAGGGAAACGTGACTTCATTCTTGATTCTCCTCCAAGTCTTGATGTTAGATAAGACTGTGTCTTAATTCCCCACCCATGACATAGGGATAAGGGTACTTCTTTCCTCCCCTACACAGACTCCTTTTGTTTTATAAGGGTATTCAGGCTGGAAGCTCCTTGGGGTAAGCACCGTCTCTCACTTTCTGTACGGTGCTTAGCACAGTGGGACCCTGATCTCCATAGCAAAAATAACTCAAAGGAACAGGAGAGCGAGCAGGTGTTCACAAACTATGATAACACATGAGATAGTATTCAGTAGAAAGGATAATCCCATTTCCCATCAATACAGCTGCAGCTACCCAGGGCAAAGCGGCTGCACTAGCAGTAATCATGTTTCTCTGGAAGAAAACAGCAGTTATAAGCACTTGGCTGCAGGCTGAGTGGGCTCATGGGAGCAATGTTGGTGCTGAGCTAAATATACCTGATTGCAAATGTTGGTGACATTGCTGGCTTTCTTGTGAAGACACTGGAGCACTTAGCCAGGGATTTGGTTTTTGGACTCGACAAGACTAACACAGGTTAAGAAAGATGATACTATCCTCTTCCCCCCAGCAGCTTCACTGTTGACATCACAGCCACTGCTGGGCTAGTGCTAATGAATCAGAGTGACTTTAATAGAAAATGTCACTGTTTTGATAGGCTCATCCAGTGCAAGATGAAGAATTTGATATCTTTTTTATTGCTGAAATTTCCACTCCACTTTGGGGGTTTTTATTAACCTCCTCTTAGAGGCAAATCAATCAAGCAGTTGTGGTTGTAAAACTGCTTATAGCAACTTGGCGAGGTTGTAAAATACCAATTGCCAGTTCTAAAGCTTTATGGTATTTTAAAACACCTTTCATAAATTTAAAGGTTTCTCTTTTTTTATTTAAATCTTATTCATGATGCAGTTTAACTTTGTCAGGATCTCATCCTCATTGATTGACATTTTTTTTTCCTGGGGAGATACAGAGAAAGAAAAAGTAACTCGAATATAACAGAAGAAGAGACAATTCTGCGAGTCAACTCTAATATTGCTGGAAAAATTTAAAGTACAGTCTGTGGAAGCACCTAATGTTGCTGGGAAAAGTCAAAGCAGAAGCATGAGAGATTTTTCCTAGTCGAATATTCTTGGAAAGATGCAAGCAAAGGAAAATGTGCTAATGGATCATGCTGAGAGGAGGAAGCCCGTCCCTCCTTGGCAGAGTGCTTTTGCAAACCCTTCAATGTGAACATTTAGAGTGAGGCTAATTCTGCGCTGCTGCCATCACATTGCTCCATATTGCTTGGTCACACAAGAACCAGGGTGTTTCATCTGCTCAGGGTCAGACTGATCACCATAGATGGGGTCAGGAAGGAATTGGACCCCATGGTCAGATTGGTATAGGCTGTGGGAGTTTTTGCTTTACTTTGTAGCTGGGGGTGAGGCATCTCTCAAGCATTTTTAACAGCCCTGCAGCAGGATATTGGCCACTGTGGTCTCTTTGCTTTACCTGTGGCAGGTTGGAGTGTTGCATCCTGTGGCTTTGTCAGGGGTGACAGTAGTTCTGCCAAGGGGTTAGACTTACGTAGGATGGTTTGGATAGGGATGATCCTGTCTCAGGCAGAGGGTTGAGCTAGATGACCTCTCAAGATCCCTTCCAGCCCTACTTCTCTATCTTTCTATGATTAGATAGTGCCCAGGATGTAACTCAACAGCCAGGCTCAAATTGCAACCTCGCTGAGATGATTTCCACTTGGAGATGTTGCTTTCAGATGGCGACAGAGCGGATGCATAAGGGTACGTGACAAAGTGCTGCAGGTCTGAGCCGATGGACACTTCGGCAGTGCTGGGCTGGGACAGGACAGAGATCATTGCACCTGTGGGGAGGTGTGGTGTGGGGCAAGGGGGCAAAGCAACGTGGCAGCCACTACGAGTGGTGCCAAACCTCTGCTGTGTAACCCCATAAAAGTGTGTGCAGCTGAGAGCAGAATTGCATATTCTTTCAAATACAACACACTTTTATAAACAAAAAATGTCTTCTAAAAACCTTAAGCTTGTGTGAAATGCAAAAAGTAAAAAGCTCTTCCATGCACCATATAGAGACCGCCTCCTTGGAAGTGTGTCTCCAGTTGATGTTTTATTTATTTCTTACATTGAGAGTAAGAAAATTTGAGTGCATCTTAAAGCCAAGGGCATCTTATATTGGAAGGTATATTCCACCTCTCTGTGGCAGGAACTCCCTGCGGAGGAGGTTGCAATTTGTCACAAGACACATAGGCCCTCCTGCAAATTTTACCTCGTATAATCGACTTTATTTGCACAGATACGCTCACTGGCTTCCAGCACTTCGTCATTTGGACGAGTCCAAATCTGCAGTGCCCTGCAGGAGCAAACCCTCAGGATACTCCATCCAGCACTGCAAATCCTTCTGGTGGACACAGTGCTCTCTTTCCTACCTGTGCCCAGCACCGTGGTACCCCAGTTCAGACTGGGCTGTCTGGCCACTGATAGAAAGCTGGCTCAGATGGCAGGCTGCATGTTAGGACCCTTTTGCCAGCTATCCTACTCCTTCTTCTTGCTCCTGTTAGAGAAATAAATCATGGCCACAAAGATGTGATCAAATCTATTTCCAGGATTGCCTACCCTTTTTTATCCTCAGATAACTGCATTCATCGAATGGGTTTATGTTCAGACTTCACTAGGCACTTTTAAGTGCCATTAATAATGCCTCTCTCCTTGCAGCAGCAGCAGCAGCAGCAAAAGGGCCTGAAATGCCCATATCCCTTTACCATTCAGTGAGAGTTGAATTCCTGACTTCCCCAGGTCCCTGTGAAATCTCCAACTTTAGTGACTCAAAATATCTTCACTAGCTACTACATTAAATATGTTAACCATTGAACAAGGCATCTGCTCAGCAGCCAGTAATTTGGGCCTGAATACAAGGGAAAAAGTCAATGTTACAAGCTACTCAGCTCTGACTACAGGAGCTAGGCCTCCTTTACTCCCTGAACTCAGTGAAAGCCAAAAATGCTTGTTAGCTTTCATGATCCATCCCTGAATTCTGGTTCAAAACATGCTGAAAATTATTCCGGTATTTATTTCTTTAAATACCTTTTTCATGATTATGTTCTTGTTGGCAGTTCACCAAAGGAATGTATTCTGCCTTGTAATTGGATAAAAATGAATTTAGATTAAAGTGACTCCCAGCATCCTCAAGCAAATTAAAGTGATATTTGTCTAGACTTTAGTTGTATTGCTACCCAGGGTCTTACCCTTCTCATTTGACTACTAAGCATTCATCCGAAGGGCCTTATAGAAATCCCTGGTGCTATTTGAGAAGGCGGAAATTCCAGCAAGAGGTTCATTCATTTGTTCTCTCTCTTGCTTGCTTGCTTTCTTTTCCCTTTAAACAGACTGATTGAAAATATTGTTGTAGGTCCCAGACTGAGGAAGTGAATGGGGCAGCTCCTGAACTGGTGTGAATTAACACAGCTCCACTAATGGCAAAAGAGCAATTCCCACCATGATTGTGGGCATCTTCCTGACTGCCATTTTTTTTGGTTTGGACCTGAGCTGGCCTGCTCAGCAGCACCTCTCAAAAGCTTAACCGTAGCATCTCCAAAGGACAAGCTGTGCCATGCTGCTTCTCCACAGCTCTTCCATAACATCTCTCTTCTTTCCACTTCCAGTGATTCTCAGCCAGGGTGTGGAGGCACCCTGCGGTGCCATGGGATCCTTTGAAGGGTGCCCCAGGAAGTGTGAAGAGATGCACGAGCTGAGCACATAGTGGCAGGATCAGACCCCAGGTATGAGAAGAAAAGCAGGTAAGGGTAGATTCAGGCTCTCCCTGGCTGGCTGCACCCCTGGCCACATCACCTGTCCCCTTGGAAGCAAAGTAAGCAGTGTAATGAGTACTGTCATTTTTGAAAGGGGGGAGCCACTATTCACAGAAGTTATGGAGAGGGCCTTGAGTCTAAAAAGGTTGAGAACCACCAATCTACAGTCAGCACCTGCCCTTGTATAATCTCTGCTCGCTCTTCGTATATGTTTCATTGCACCTTGCAGGGGTGACTGACTTTCAGGTCTGGGACTCAGACTCTTTCCTCTCCCCTCCACCTACAAAAGCAAGCACTGGCTTTTTATTCCCTCCACAAGCATGCGGCTTCTCTGTTTTGGTGGATGACTTGAATACATCTTGCTGCTGTTGCCTTATAACCAAGGCAGAACATTTGTGCGGGTACAGATGGATAATAAAAGCACTCGCCTCCATTTAGCTGGGTACTGCTGTAAATCTCCACGTAGCAATCCTCTAGGCTTTTGGCAGGGACAAAGGGATGGCTAGACTGTTCGCTCAGAGAGAGTTTAAATGGCTGTCTCAATGCACTGAGGTGGGGTGGTAGGGAATTGGCTTCCCTTACAGGGCCAACTCTGGTGCAAAATAAAACCCCTTGAGTTCAAAAACCTCAGAGGTTCCTGTTAAGAGTCAGACAGGACCCAGGAGTTTGCTAAAAAGCTGGGAAAGAGGCTAAATAATGTAAGACAGTGTCTAATGGTGGGGGGGAAGGGTATTGATTGGGAAGAGGGAGGGGTGGGTATCGATCTTCTTACTTTTCAGTAAGCTATGTTATTAGTCTCATGTCTCCTCTCCTTCCCCATCCTGTCTGCAGCCCGGACTGCTGATCCTGCTGCTTCCACACCACCGAGTCTGCTCCAGTCCATTTCATCTGTGTTTTTGATATACGGCAAAGGCACCTGAAGCACTGGAGAGGTGCCTCCTCTTAATACCTCCATAAATCTAAGTCAGCACATCCTCTCCACTTTGCTTGCTTAGGCAGAACAGGGAGTTGGGCGGTGGTTACAGAGGGATTGTCCTCATTATCCCAGCCATATATTGCCACTGTTTTATGCCAGGCTGGCAGCTAGTCCTGCACACAGAGAGCTGGAACAGCACCGGTGTATTCAATGCAAAGATGGAGCGTTGTCGTCGGCAGTCCCTCGGAGTCGAGGATGACGTCCGTCAGGCTTGATGGGTCCTCAGGAGCCCAATTCTGGATACACACGGTATTCAGCAATAGGGGCATGTTGTTACATGAGGGAGTGAGATTCGCAGTCTTGGGTTGGTCTTCTCCTTCCTCTGCCACCATTGTTACGCCTCAGTATTGAGTCATTGGGCCTCAAAGTGTTGCGTGCCTTGGTGGACCAGGTGGCACGTGTGGACCTTGGAAAGATGGAGACATACTCTTGGAAAGGGGGAGGGCCTCTCCAGAGTCGGTATTGTCGAGTATCCTATGTCAGGCGTGAAGATGAGGCTAGACCCAGTCTGTGGTAGAAGATCAGTAGTCCTCGAAGTGAGAAGATAACAAAGTCGACCTTCTGTTGTGGAAAATACAAGGTCTAGATTCTCCAGAGCATGGGAACTATCCATCTTGCCCAGTAAACTGCCCCTTTCTCTTATAAGCTTTCTCAGTCTCTTTTAACGTTGTCCATCTTTGGAACCCCCAAAGGAAACGTTTAAAAATTCAAGCCAACAGAGATGGTTCCCAGAAAAGGAAGAGAATCCCTTGGCCTCATCGTCCTGTGTGTTAACTCTCCTTCGTGCAAATTAAATTAAAACCTATGTTCTGTCTACCTCAGCAATGGCCGCTGTACAGGGAGAATCTTGGATGATGGACCCTACATCAAATTCCACTTAGCCGATGACATACTACACTACTGGGAAATGGCCACGGTGTACTCATATCCCAGGATTCTCCGGCAGTTGGAACAACCCACAAGGCACCAATGCAATGTGAAGCAATCTTCAATCTGGTGCAGAGACAGATTTACTATGCCAGACTCATTGGGGTTCATCTAGTGTCGTCTGACTTCTGCCTTAACCTAAAATGAGATAGGAAGTGAAGGAAATGACACATGCACACACAACTCATTGAGAACAACGACAATATTCACTACTGTGACTGTTATTACCTTTGGCTCCCAGCCCCATTGGGAGGTAGGACAAATGTTTCTTCTCCCCATTGCACAGCTAGGGAGAAAAGATGCCCTGCGAGCTCAAAAATCTTTGGATCGAATCAGTCAGAAAGCTGGAAATAAAGTTTGTTTTTTGCCTTGCTCCCTGCTTTAACTTGGTGGCCATATATAAACTTACCAGGGGGGACCAGTGGGGAACGGGAGAGGCCCTGTTCCCCCGAGCACTACCAAGAGTAACTAGGAATAATGGCTATAAGTTGCCTGAGAGTAAGTTCAGGCTAGATATCAGGAGGCACTATTTCACAGTCAGGGTGGCTAGGATCTGGAACCAATTTCCAAGGGAAGTGGTGCTTGCTCCTACCTTGGGGATCTTCAAAAGGCAAGCTGGGGTCGTTTGACCCCAGCATCCTTTCCTGCCCATGGCAGGGGGTCAGACTTGATGATTTGCTCAGGTCCCTTCCGACCCGACCAACTATGAAACTATGAAACCTTAGCATTATCTGCCCAGTAGCTGTCCATACCCCCATTGGCTCCCCTCCATCGCTGCATCCCATTCAAGCTTCTTGTCCTCATCTTCAGACCTCTTCATTGCTCTGTTTATCCTCCCTCATAACATTTCTATTGCTTCTTCACTGTCATGAGGCCAATATTCCCACCTGTTTGTCATGCTCCAGTCTGCCAGACTGCTACTCTCCCTCCTACACATCATGGTGCTTTCCTCAGCTTTCCTGTTAGGCCTGCATCAACGTCCTTCTTGAAGACCCCCATCTGCTGCGTTGCCTACCGTGAGTGATGCCGAGTTGTATATTGAATATATGCATCAAAAATGTTTCCTATTGCCTTCAAACTCTGTCTACTTGTCTATCAATTCATAGCCCCAGGCCCAGGCCACCCGATACATCTGCAAAGCACCTAGCACTCGGTGGTTGCTCCCATAAATAGTTAAGATGATAGGCAGAAAACATGCCATGCATGTAGCAGTGTGCCACTGAACTAAAGGCAAGATTTGTCAATATTTTAGCTGAGGGAAGAACTGAGGGATGGGTGATTTCCCGGCCTTCACTGTATTTCATTTTCTGGATGATGATGATGATGATACTGATAATAATAACAAAAACATTATTACTTGGAACATGAAGAGCCTTTTAAATCTTCAAGGCACTTTACAAATATTAGCTAATTAATTTGCCAAACCTTCCTTGCCAAGGATGACATTTTATCCCTGGCTAATGAAGGTCCTTGTGAAATGGTATTATTTAGCCTTTGGAAAGCAAAAGACAGGGCCGTATTTTGAAAAACAAACCAAGAAACACGTTCGCTGTTCACAGAGAGATCCCTGCTTTTGCCTCATTTTCATTAGGACAAGTCTTGGACATTTATTCACATCAGTCACTATGGGAGCTTTTTCTGCACCCAGTTTTCATGCAGTGATATTTAAGCAATCATCCCAGAGTTTATTGGTCATTACTCTTGTGTTTAATCATCACAAGAGACCAATTAGATTAGCTAAGTCTCTAAGAAATTACACATTAACTAGAGAAGCAGCTATGTTAGTGTGTTAAAACTCTTCTAAACTATCATCTGGTCATTCCTGGTCAGATAACTCTTGCACCGCCCTGTGTCTAGCAAGAAGAGAAGAGCAGGGTAATAGTGACCTCTCACAATGAACCCCTGGGCAAGAGGCACCTGTCCTGCAGGTTTGGCATTTTTTGGTTACATAGGGAGTGACAGTCCTTAAAATAGATTAATACTGTTAAATGCAATAAATCTCTGAGCAGCTTGATTTTTTGCTGCCTGGGACATTGTGTTTCTTGTGGCATCGCAGTACTGGATTCAGTGTCAGCTGAGATCTTTGACTTACCAGACACCTAGTTTCAAGAAGAGGCCTCTCCTGGTGCATGATCTTTCTGTCTCTGCAGTGGCCTGGCCATTTTGGATCTATCCTTGCTCACTTTTGGTTACCTTCAAACCAGGCTCCTAGGCTTCCATGCCTGTCCCAGACTTTCTCTGAATAGGGGAGGATGCTTCAGTTCTGGGAGACGAATAGTTTGTCTGCAGGACGTTGTTGACATTTCCTAAGCCTTTGACTATCTGTTTGACAGAAGGAATGGATGGGTTGAATAAATGACTTCAGAATGTGTAAAGCAGTGGATGGTCACTCACTCGAATATGAACATCGAGGTGCCCAAGGGTCCTGATTTCCAGCCTCATGTAACCAGCCTGTGAGCTACAATACTTGGCCAAACCAAACTAGAGCCCTCTCCTTTATCACTTGTTTCTGCCTGTCTGTCTGTCTCTCTCATGCGCATATGCGCGTGCACACGCATGCACACACACGCGCGCGATCACCCCATCATTACAACATGTGTGCAATGGATAAACCAAACTAGAGCCCCCGACTCCTTGGGAATGTCAAGTATGATGATTTTTTATTTTCAAGTCATTATATAGATTGCAGCAGTGATCAGCGCCCACTGCCAGCAGCACTGCACGCATTTATAGGAAGAGACACTCCCTGCTCTGAGAGCTAATGATGCTATTACTTTTAAAGTATTTTTACATAATTATATTCACATTAAAACAATAAATTATCACTCTCCATTGTCCTCTTAATGGAGCCTGAAAATAATGGGCTGAAGCGACTGCTGTGCCCAGGATCAATTAGGTGCAGAAATAGGCATGGCGGCAGCAAAGCTGGTTGCAGCTTCAAGACTTTCAGGCTAGTTGTCCCATCTAAAATATCCTTGAAGGGCTGTCTGCCAGTGGAAAGTAGCCACTGCACCATACCTCTGCCTGTTCCCAGCATGCAGCTTCATTGAATGGGAGCCAGGCCCAGAAGGTGATTGTGAACTGGGGATACTCCTGTTATACATACACACTCGCTCGCTCTCTCCACTGGGGAGAAATGATAGATTCTGCCCCAGGGAGTCCCTGTGAAATGTGCAGCTCGTTGTTTCTGGCCACATCCTGTATGTTCCTTGGTTTCCATTGATTGTTCTTGGCTGCTCCTCACACTATACAATAAGCCAAGGCACTAAGATGCTGTTTACTCACTTATTGGCTAAAACAGCACTAGTTTGATTCACGGTGAGTGCTTGCTTGGTTCCTCTGAGAAAGTACATGATGGATTCTTGTTGTTTAATAACAGATTTGGTGAGTGGAAAAAATAAATTAAAAAGCTGCCTGGCATTCTCCATGATGTTCCAGGCGTGTGACAGCAATTTGTTCGCAATAGGTCCTAGAGGCTGTGACCTAACTGACCTGCTTCTGTTTTAGATTCCAGAAGAGTGCTGGCCAACGCGTGGAAGAGAAATCCCTGTTTCATCCGTATTGCTTAAAACATCTCTGGAGTTCCAGGTGGGTGCTAAATGCCTCTTCCCTACTAGTAATCTGTACTGTGCAGGAGGGCTAGGGACAGACATTACACATAAGCCAGTTTAAGTGGTCAGAAACTGGTTTAACCCTGTAACAGAACAGACATTCAGTGCACATAAACTAATTTGAAAATGGCTGAAACTGGTTTGAGATAAACCTGCTTGAATGTAGTATTAGACTTACTGATTTGGGTTAAACCAGTTTATGCAATGTCTGTCCCAGACCCCCTCCTGGTTTAAGTTAAACCAGAGTCCCCCAGCATCCCAGCATGCTTTCTGGGCTGGACTCTGCTCCCTCACTGGAGCTTGGCAGAGACTGCAGATAGAGCAGTGTCTGCCTGGCTCCTCCTGCCCCGCACCCTCCCCTCGCTGCTCAAGCCCTGAGGAGCAGCGAGGGGGGGACACCCCTCCATAATCAGAGTATCCTGCTGGGTCCTGGCCAGACCCCGCTCAGCTCAGCATTATGGAAGGGAAGGGAGGGCTGCTCTAGCGTCCCCGGCTTCTAGCTTGAGACACTGCAGGCATGTGCCTGCATTTCTGGGATGAAAAGGCCTCAGACTTTTTGAATGTCTGTCCCTAGCCTAAGTGTTGCCACATATGTATAAGCAGCAGCCCTACCTGCACCCAGAGGTGGCCACTCTTTAGTAGGCCCTGAATGAGGCCTGTATATAAAGGGTCATATCCTGCCTGTGATATCCAGGAATGAAGCCTGCCCGATTAGAGATTTAGCTAATCTATTTGGTCTCTTGTGATGATTAAATACAAGAGTAATGACCAATAAACTCTGGGATGATTGCTTAAATATCACTGCATGAAAGCTGGGTGGAGAAAAAGCTCCCATAATGACTGATCTGAATACATGTCCAAGACTTGTCCTAATGAAGATGAGGAAAAAATGGTCCTGTAGCTAGTTAGAAAAAAATGTGTGTGATGATAAGCATATAAGGCACTTCCTACAGTTCACATGCTGTGAGGAGGCCTAGAGGTAGCCAGCCCAGTCCTAGCAGACAGGTAGTGGACAGAGCACAAGAGGTTTTTCTTCCTGTAGCCACCCTCCCTTACCCTAATTAGGTTTCCAGTAGCTGCCCTTGTTGTGGTAGCATGCCATCAGCATCCCTGAGGGATAAATTAGGAGTACCTTTGCCAAAGTAAAAGGTGTTACCCAGGAGTATTCACAGCATGAGGCATGACCTAGATGATAAGCACCTCACATCTAGGCCTGTATCTTTGCTTTGGCTATAAAAAATCCCATTTACGCCTCTTGTTCTATATGTCTAATAGCAGGCAGGAACAGCTCCTCTGAGCAGTCATAAAATGAGAAGTGCCAGAAACAGCTATGCTATGAAGGGTTAAATATAGCTCCCAGAAACTATAACCCGGGTTTTTCCACTCCTCTGAACCTTAGGCAATTACATCAGTGCATTGTAGTGTAATCAGATGATGCTCTGCTGATAAGATTGCATTTACAGCCCCCTGGTACAGGGCTAAGTGACTTTACCAAGCAGCAGCGAATCATCCCAAAATAAGAACAAAACACGGAGTACGTCCTGCTCTCGGGCCAATGTTGCCTTGCTACGATTCCAGTTTTCTGGAGTTACTGATGGGCTGCATTACTGTCTGCAGATGTAGGCTCAGGATGGCTTTCTGCATTATGGATGTTGTACTTGGAGACTGACTTTAATATGCAGTGGCTTTGTGCCGTGGACCCTCAAAGGGAAGGGTTAAATGAGTAGTACCCATGGATCTTAACCGGTACTAGAAATTACTGTGCAACTTCAGGATGTTTGGCAGCACTGCTTATACAAGTGTAGGAAGTGTTAGGATCTGTACTGCCTTGGCCCTAAGCCCCCTTCCTCCCACCCCTCAAAAGAAACATGGCAAAATAAAAAATATTAGACTTTGTTTTAATCGAATTTCCTGACAAGTGAGGTCACATCAGAAGAAGGCAATTTCCTGCCTTTCTCCGCTCAGTGACATCTCATTATTGATGCTGTATGAAGGAACCAAAAAAATGCAGCTCCCAGAAAGGCCAGATCAGAAAATTGCTAGCTGGGATCTTGCTGTGGGCTGGTAGCTAGGAGGCTGGAAGAGAATTTGGGATTGAGGCAGGTGGCCTTTGCTGAATACATGTAGCCCTTGACCTGAGGGTCTTACCACTCCATGAGGAGTTGGAGAGGACACGTTCCTCTTGTGCTCCATGTGAAGGAGTTCCAAGAATGAAGAGTAAAGGAAATGGTCAGGCATCGGTACACTCCTTTCTTGTCAGCTGTTTATTTTATTTTTATTTTTTGCCTCCTACCTCAAAGGATGCCAACAGGATCAGCCCAAAGACATTTGCTGCCTCCAAAGGTGGGGTACTGGACATCTATCCACCATTGCGCCCTTCTTTCACAACTTCGATAGCTCACCACATATGTGTCCTCTCCCTGCAGCATGGTGTCCCTGCTCCTGATCCATCAACAGCCTCAACAGACCTTTGGAATTAGTCACAGTAGTGATTTGGGGAGACATGCCAAGCCCGGGGGGACAAGCAGAGAGAAAGGGGTTGGAGGTCTAGCCTGTTGATCTTTGACCCTGGTAATCCCATTTCTATCCTGTTTCCCTTATTAGATATGCGACTTGCTAGACAATGAAGGCTGGGCCTTCATTTAGGAATATAGCTGATAACATTGTATCCATTTCTTAAGACCCGCTTCAACCCAATTCAACCCAAATCCAAAATATAATGTATACTTAAATGACCTAAAAACCTTTCAAATAAAATATGTTTCAATTAATACTCCTCCTAGCAGCAAAAAAAAGCCCTTTTTAGGGCAGGTGACACAAATGGGAGGGTAGGTTCAATTCTTTTGTTCAGCCACCTGGGTGCAAATTCCATTTTTGTGCTTATGCCTGCCTCCAATTCAGTGCTGTAGTCTCTTTTGCTTTCTCTCCTAAACGTCCATGCCATGGCTGTTGTACCTTGCCAGAAACAACACTGGGTATCTTCTACTTCAGAGGTTTCTACAGCCCAGTGGTAAATGAAAAGGTCCTGTCTCCCATTGGGACAAGTTTTTTATTGGGAAATGGCAGCTACCCCTGCCTCCAAACTTCGAGTTTCCCCCTTTGTGGAATCTGATCTTGCAAATCCTTACTCATTTGTTACTGAAATAATATTATTGAATCCAAAGGGGTTATTCACATGAGTAAGGTTTATTCATGTGAGCCATAGCTTCTAGGATCAGGCCTGTATTTGATTCAGTGCCTGGGGCATTTTGTGATGGGAGGTACTAAAACCAACAGGGTACGTACGCCTCCCTACCCCAGTTCATGTCATAGCATCACGCAATCTCGTTTTCTATGGAAAACATCTATGAATAGTATGGTAAAAATATGTATTCATAAACCCCTGAATGCACTGCCAAACCAGAGCAGCAATCCTTTATTCATTCATTAGTCACTAGCCACTTCAATTAGAAAGAGCATTAGCTCACAGACAATAAATTCGGGAGATGGCAGTGGTATTCCCTGCTGCTATGCAATGGGATCTGTATGACCTCTTTGTTTTAATGATGGAGAAGGTATTTAAAATAATGCCCCTCATGGATGGATTCCAGGGCATCTGATGACTTGTTCAGAGCATCCAATATATTAATCGAGGAGGGGAACTGTGAGTTCTCGTGCTAGAAAGAAAAACGGGAAAATATCACAGAAGCCAGTTGTGTGGATCTAAAGGAGAAGCAGTCCTGTGCTGCTTGCTTTCAAACCATTCAAGGGGCAAAAAGGATCAGTAAACGTCACGGTAGTTAAGCAGCTGTCTAAGTGAGTTTGGACGCACGATGAGGCAGTTAGATGAATCTTAACTACCTTTTGGGATCTGCGTACATGGGGGCTACTTCTGCTCTGATGCAAGTCAATGGGGAGTTTACTTTTGATTCCAGTGGCAGCAAAAGTGGCCAAGACAATGATGTATGCACTAGGTTAAATGAAAACCCCTTTATTACCAGGCACTTTCATAGTGTTTGGGGTTTTACTAACTCAAGATTTAGACCAGCTTGATGCAACGTGTTCTTGAAGACCAAGTGATCATGGAGCAGTTTCAGGTTGGGCGCTGAAGCCCTGCAAAACCCCAACTTCTGCCTGCTTTGGGGGTGAGATTCATCAGTGCCCCACATTCGAGATGGAATTCACTTGGTTTGCATGAATCTGACGCTAAAACAAGACAGCTCCTGCCATCCCTAGGCACTTGAAGTATGGACAAACACTGCTCTTTTGCATGGCACTGTAAGTCTGGAGGAACACCCCCGATTTACTCTGCATTTGCACCACTATTTGAGGGTAGAATTTGACTTCAGACTCCACTTGAGCACAACTTTCCCCTGGGTGAAATGCAGCAGCTGTTTAACAGTGCATGTAAACCCTCCAGGACAGTAATAGGAAGTGAAGGGAAGAAAATTTCTGCATCCAGGTGAGGAACTTCGTTGGACAGAATGTGATTGCTTACACTGGAATGTAACCAGGACACCAATGTTAACACTTCAGTGCTCACCAGCAGTGTGCGGGGATCCTTCATAACTGGAAGTGGCTAGACCCGTCCATTAACCTTGGACCTGCAGATGGCCCCTTCGAGAGAATAGGGCTGTAGGCTGCGGGGCAAACATTGCCAGTGCATTTTATATTTTAGTAGAAAATGATCAAACCACTTTTCTTGGTACTGCCAAGGCTAGAGTTCAAGGTTTTATCCTAGAACCAGAAGCTACTTCTAATTCTGTTAAAGAGGCGATTGACACCTTGGAATAAATAACACAGTCCGTATGCTGCCCTCAACATTTGGTAAATGGTCTAAAAGATTAGTCTTGTGTTCAGTCAGATGGTATAAACTGTGCCACTTTGCCATTCCTATCTCTCTCCTCCCCAACTTGTCCTTGTGACTTACCATCCACTATTATTTACATCCCATTTGCTTGCATCACAAGACGCTTGCTGAGTGCTAGCCTAATAGCTGGCCTAAAAACCGTGCCAATAGCCTACTGCGCAGTGTTATTATGCTAATGCGCAGTAAGCATTGCAAAAGAACCAGCACATGGTTCTTTTGCAATTTCCTATATACTATATAGCATAGCATCCCACTGCATAGCAGTAGAGAAGACCACTGCCATCTCTTGAATTTATTATTTAGTTAGTACTTTATTAAGCAAGAACTATAACTATTTGCAATAAAGTACTAACTAAATTAAGCCATTTAGTTAGTACTTTATTAAGCAAGAACTAAATTAAATGCGCCGTATCTAAGGCACATTAATGAACGTGTAGATGCACCCTGGAGTTTGTTTTAACTGTAACCTTTCTCTGCCTACCATTCCCAGTACAGCAACCATCCTAATTCCCTTGATGGCCTTTTAATCAAATGACACAGCAAATACATATAGAAGCATCTACACATTCTGTCCTTTCCTCCTACCCAGAAACAGTAGGAAAACAGAAGGTAAAATATTTAGACTCCAGATGTCTTTATTTGCTAAAATAGAGTTCTTTGCTGCAAAATATCTGCCGAATGTAATTAAAATTGCGCCTTATTTTCTTCTCTTTAACATTTGCCAGCAAACTGTGTTGCACGGTGCTGCCAAATATAGCACTCCAGGTATACGACTTTGTCAGCTGCTGATGACATTTTGCGCCTAAAAAAATGAGTTCGTGGAGATGATCTGATGCTATCCATATGCCTCTTTGAGAAACACAGTGATGAGGTGTGTATCAACAAACCCAGAGAGATTATTTTGGAATGAAAATGGTATGTGTAATGCTTCAGAATACTGAGCCTTGTAGAGTGATATTTTTTTCCCCTTTAGTCCTCAGTGTATTTTATGAAGGAGGTCAGTATTATTACCACCACTTTTGCAGATAAGAAAATGGAGATGCGGAATAGTGAAAAGACTCAACCAAGTCAACCAGACCATGCCAGAGCTAGAAAAAAGCACTTCCTGGTCTTCCTGACACCCCCTCCCAACCCAAGTCCCTGGCCTGGAGGCTTCTGTGAATATTGAATCATGCCCAGAGAACTGCAAAACCAGATCATCCTTTTCAAAGTCCAGTTTTTAAGAACATAACCATTTTGCTAGTGCTGGTGGTGAGGTGCATCAGACTGTAGCACTGCACAGACAGCGGTGGAACATACTGTAGCTGACGAATTAGTGCCAAATGTCCTGCTCTCTGCCCAGAAAGCCTATTCTCAGCTGGCCACGGTTTCAACCTGCCTTCATCAACCGCTGCTGTACCCAACAAGGGAGAAATAGACTCTGTGTTTTTCCAGAATTGAAGAGGCACCATTCTTTTCTTGTGAAAGGGGCATTTTCCTGTAAAGTGCATGAGTATCTGTTTCCAGAGATTCATACCTCAACATGAGAGAGAATTTATTTTTTAAAACAAATGGCGCTGCTATAGAGGCTGGGCCAAATGCTTGTCTTACGGGTGCAAAAGGCTTTGTAGCTTTGCCTCTCCTGGGTGTAATGGGGGACAATTGTACTGCAGTTACATTGCTATGAGTTAACCCAAAGCTAGGCGTGTACTTTGCATTCCCTCTGCTACCACTATAGACCGTAAGACCCGCCGGGCAGCATGTGCACAAGATCCTGCCCATTTGGGTCTGTGGGATCTAGGACTTTGGTGCTTCCTTGCTTACCCTGTCTCACTTCTCTTCTTCCTCCCCCTGGCATGTCCTTCTTCAGGAATCCTTGCTTCCTTTATTGCTCCTATACTGCGGCCAGAGTCTCCACAAGGTATGTGAATATAAAACTTTAAATCTGCTTTGAAACCAAACAAGCCTTCCCTCCCCCCATCTCAGACTCAGAAGGGTTCTGGATCCAAAACGCTTCCCCCCCCACTTGTGTGATAGCAGGAAAGAGCAAAGTACAAGGGTCAGAGAAAGCATAAGAGTGCCAGAGCTTGCGAGCGAGGGACCTAAATAGGACTTAAAATAGCCTCCTGACCTCTCCTCTCTTGGTTGCCTTGGATTCTGTAGCTGTGAATGTGTATGGCTGTGCTATTTGGGACTGAGAGGCCTTGTAGCCATATATTTACCACTTGAAAATGCTTTCCACATCCCTGCAGAAAGCTGTTTCAAAGAAACCCTGCAACATCCACCCTGGCTGTGCAGTGGCTGGAGTCATCAGACTGGGCAATATCAAATAATGTCGTCTATCATTCAGATTGCACGATGTTTTCAGAAGGAAATGTGGACCTCGAAGTGAGCATTCACCTTAACAGTAGTGTGCCACTAAGTATTCTCCTTAGACGAGAATTTTTGTCAGGACAGACCTGTAGTATTTGCTTGCTAGTGAGCATCCAGGAAGAGTGGCTGTGGCAGACAAAATGCACTCAATCCTGGAATCTAAGCAGTCCTGGATCAGGCCGTTAGTTGAGTTGCAGAGCCCCATGGAAACCCAAGCATTGTAGATACTAAGAAGTCATGGCCAAATGCTCTGTGAATACTACACCATAGAAGCCCAATGAGTAGTAAGACTTGATTTGGTTGAGTCATCGTTACTGAGCACATGGATAGAAGTGAGAGGAAGGCGCTGTATCAGGAGTGCTGTAATGTTGACTGAATGCTTTTGCAGTCCACTTTCAAAGTAGAGCAAGCTATCTACTTTACTGCATACCGGTGTTGTCTGCACAAGGAGCTAATAAGGAAGGGTAGGCAGCATGCTCTAAATTCTCACTCTGGTTTACCCTGTGCTCATCCTCATTGGCAGTCCCTTGATTTGAGGATGATCTCTACAACAGCTCAGTGATGGGTCTTGAGGTGTTTTAAGAGTCCAATCCTTCAGCCACAGATCTGTCCACAGATGTTGTTGGTCTTTCCACAGGGGAGGGGAGGCTCTAGACTGGGATCTGTCTCCTTTTCCTTCCTTTTCTCTCTCTGCTCTGCTTCAAGGGCAAGACACTTTACCTCAAAACAGGCCATTGCTTGGTTGAGGTTGCAGCACCACTGGAGTCAGTTAGCAGCCAGCTCTTCCCAGCTCTTGATGTCGGCATCCATTTTCTTGAGGTATGCCTTTGGTATGTCCTTGTAGCATTTCTTCTGGCCACTGTGAGAGCACAGACCGTAACTAAACTGGGAGTAGAGCATTTGTTTGGGAGGTTGAGAGTCAGGCATCTGCACGAAATGTCCAGTTCAGCAAAGTCAGTGCTTGAGGATCACGGACTCAGTGCTGGTAACATAGGCTTCTCCGGAGAGAATGAAAGGACAGCATGCTCAGCACATGGGGGAGACACATCAAGGGACTCAAGAAGAATGGGGCCCAGAAGAGCAGAGGAGAGCTGCCCAGCAGGCAGTCACCCTGAAAAACCCCTGGAGATGCCACTCGAGGAGGAAGTGGTGGGAGGCTCCATTGGTGCACAAGCTGGTGCATGGAGCCTCAGCCCTGGGAGTTGTTTGAGACTGCTTGGGTCACCTTGCGGTGCACAATGCAGTGCATGAAACCTTGGCCCTGGGAGTGGTTTAAGACCGCATGGGCCAATTTGTGGTACACAACCTGGTGCATGGAGCCTCGGTCCTGGGAACCCTTAGGGGGTTCGGGCTTGTGATTCGGTGTGAGACCGGGTAGCCGAAGTTGGTAGCGTGGCTCAGTAGAGCTAACAGCGTGTGCCCCCCCCCCCCCCCAACACTTTGTTTTCAGAGCAGAGCATGGGGCTGGCGGAAAAGCCCCCGGTGCAAGGTCAAGCAGGCAGAGCTGGGAGCACAACCCAGCATAGCTGAAAGAGGCCTCAGTGCCCAGAGTGGATCACAGGGCCATGGGGAAACCCCGGTGCAAGGCCAGGAAGTGGAGGAGACGGTGCGGCTTGGCTCGGCCTGGCTGCCAGGGTGGGGACATCGGGCCACGAGAGGAGCTGGAGGGAGGCTGCAGTGGAGCCGACAACCAGGGGATGAGCCCCAACTTCCCCAGAGATGGGAACATGAATTGTGGGGAAAGCGGGTCCCATGGGGGGGGTGATTTCTGGGGAAGGGGACCCCACTGGGGGGCCAGTCCCAGCACTGGTCCAGGAGGGAGGGCACTGGGCCTCTATTGTTACTATCAAGAATTTTGCTAGGGCCTGTGATCTCTGGGGAAGGGGACCCTAACGTCCAGTGTGTCTATGTCTCCAAAATAGGGTGGGGGTGCCTATATTTCGTTATGTCTTACCATATGTATATAGATATTCTTGTTTAGTTGCTATTTATCCTGTGTGTGAACTTACCCTTCCACTGCCATATTCTGTTTATTTTTCTGTTGGGTTCCTGGTTATTCACCATTTGTGTCGACTTACCTGCCCCTACCTATTTAAGGATCCATCACTCCTCTGTGCCTGGGGTTACTAGGGGACTCACATGCTTGTTGCTTATAGGGTTCCTCTATCAGGTGTTGGTGCTGGGTGAGACACCCCAGTGGAGGGTCTGTTCCTAGAGCACCAATTATTTTGGAGTATTGCTTATTTCTATTCTTTGTAAATATTTATTCTCATATTTTAGGTGTATTTTTATATTTAAAAATACACCTAAAATATGAGAATAAATATTATTATATAATTTTTATAACATATTAATATAAATATGTTTATATTTTTATAGTTAATTTTTATTTTATATTTATTGATTATGAATCAATAAACTGTATATAGTTATGTAACTGTCACAGAGCACTGAGGTGCCCTGTTCCTGAAGAGGAGAAACTGCTAGGGAGGGAGCCCTAGCAGTGACTAAGGAGCCCAGCTGTGGGTTGCCGGGGCAACCAGGAGGTCAGCTGACTGAAAGGGGCAGGGCCTGGCTCCTATATAAAGCACAGACCGGAGGCCAGAGGCAGTTCTCTGCCTGCGGCCCAAGGGGAAGGAACTCTCTCAGGGAAGAATGGTGAGGCCTGACTACAGGAGCAGTGTTTTGACACTGCTGAGGGAAGGAGTGTTCTCTGGTAGGCCAGACTGATGTTTTAGTCAGGCGGCTTCAATTTATGTTACAGCCCAGGGGCTTGTGTTTTGTTGTTTGTTACACCGGTGGTTTGGGTGAGGCTATTAGGGGTTGGAGGAGGCCTCATAGGGGACCCACAGTAGTGTGGGGACCCCAGCACTAGTAGGGGCACAGTGTATGGGGTACATAGACCCCAGCCCCAGAGAGGAGCATTATTAGGAAGCCCAAGTGTGGGCACAGTGAGCCCTAGATAGGGGGTAGCATTATTGGGAGGTCCAAGTTGGGCACAGTGAGCCCCAGATGGGGGGCAGCATTATTAGGAAGCCTAAGTGGGGGCACGGCGAGCCCCAGGTGGGGGGCAGCATTATTAGGAAGCCCATGTGTGGGCATGGCGAGCCCCAGGAGAGGGCCATACTCATTATTGAGAAGCCCTGGTGAGGGCAAGGAGAGCCCCAGGAGAGGGCAGCATTATTGGGAAGCCCCAGCGCGGGCGAGGTAAGCCCGAGAGAGGGCGTAGCATCACAGAGAAGGCCCCAGGAGGGGGCAGCATTGTAGATAAGGCCCCGGAGAAGAGGGCACAGAGTGAGATAGGGCTGGGGAGCCCTAGCACTGGAGAGAGTGTGCGTCAAAGGAAGGAAGGCCCAGGGAGAACAGGAAGGGGCCAAATAGTGATAGAATTGAGACAACGGCGATTCCATCGGCGAGGTGTGGACTGCGGTATAGGGGAGGAAACGGAGCTGCAGATAGCGTCCCCTGGCAGCGGGGCAGTACAAGGGCAGCCTCCCGCTAATTAGAACCTATTAATCAATTATCAACAAGGTGTGGCAGGCGAGTAGGCGGGCGATTGCCCCAGGGACAGGTGTATGGGTCACATTAAGGTCGGCCCAGAGTGGATACCTGTTACAGTAACATTTGCCTGGCCTGGCTCTGTAGAGGACAGGGGGATCTGTATTCCCAAGTGATAGCTTCCCTCTCACAGCACTATTGCTTGTCCACGCATCCCATCCAATTGAGGATGGGGCACACCCTTGGGTGTACCTGGGCTACAGTGTCTTTCCAGAGAGATCACAATCAATAAAGACACCCTGTGCTAATGCTGCCCAAGGCACTAATCTCACATTTTCCATTATTAATTCCATTCTATGGTCTATTCAAATTCCCAGCTCCATTTTCGCAGCACTGCTGCCTAGCTAAAAAGTCTCAATTTTGCATTTGTGTGTTTGATTTGTTTATTTCCTATGTTATCTACTTTGCGCTTGTCTTTATTGAATTTCATCCCATTGATTTCTGACCATTTCTCCAAAGTATTAAGGCTATTTGGAATTCTTCTCCTGTCCTCCAAAGTGCCTGCAAACCCTCCCAGTTTGGTATCATCCACAGATTTTCTTGTACTATCTAGTCCATTGTATCAGCTGTCAATAAAAATGTAGAATAGTACCATAGGCAGACAAGGTTCTTTGGGTGAATCTGATATCTTTTATTAGACCAACTTAAATAGTTGGAAAACAATTATTAAGCAAGCTTTTGAGTTCAAAAACCCTTCGTCAGGCTAAGGAAGTTTCAGCAGTTGGTGTGTGCTCTTCCTGGATGGAATGAAAAGTAAAAAAGCCAGAGCCTGGGCTGGTATGCATACAAGACAGGCAGTCAGTGAAAATGTAGATTGAGGAGTCAATGGGTGAGAGACAGGTGCGGGGGGGGGGAGAAGAGAGAGAAGGGGGATGAATAGTGGAGAGATATAGTAAAGAGATACCTGGGGAGTCAGCTGTCAGGCAGGTTATAATGTGTCATAAATCCAATGTCTATATTTAGTCCATGATTTTTAGTATCCAGGAGGTTGATGAAGTGGAGTTCATAGGTTTGTCTGTGAAAAGTGTTTTGTAAATTCCCTTTGAGGATCAGGACTGAGAGATTGGGGAGAGAGTGGTTTTCTTATGAGAAATGTGCCCCCACCGGTAACTGGGTGTTCCTGTCTTTGATAGATTTCCGGTGTGCGTTCATTCTGGTGCGCAGTTGTTGTCTGGTCTCTCCTACATATCTTCCATCAGGGCATTTGGTGCATTGGATGAG
>NW_005841857.1:3182977-3240052 GCF_000455745.1 Alligator sinensis
GGGCTTGAGGAAGTTTGCTTCTGGTGATGAGGTTGGCGAGGTTCGGTGCTTGTTTGAAGGCTAGGATGGGTGGCTCTGGGAAGATCTTTTTAAGAATAGGGTCTCTTTCTAGTATGGGTTGCAGTTGTTTGAGGATTTTCCATACAGGTTCAAGGGAGGGGTGATAGGTCATAACCAGCAGTGTGCGATTTGTGGGGTGGTTTCTTCTGTACTGCAGCAGTTCTTCACGTGGTATCCGGGTGGCTCTTTCAAACGTGTGATCCCTCTCTCTGGGGGAGTGTCCTTGTTGGGTGAAAGCCTTTTTAAGATTGGTGAGATGGCAATCCCGGGTGTTCTCCTGAGTGCAAATGCGGTGGTATCTGAGGGCTTGGCTGTATGTCACAGCTGTTTTGGTGTGTTTAGGGTGATTGATGGTTCTGTGCAGATATGTATGTTGGTCTGTGGGGTTCTTGTATAACGTGGTCTGTATTTTATCATTCTGGATACTGATCATCGTGTCTAAAAAGGAGATGCTGGTGTTGGAGTATTCTAGAGAAAGCTGGATGGAGGGATGGTGACTGTTGAATCTCTGGTGGAACTCAATCAGAGATTGTACGTTTTCAGTCCAAATGGATGAAGATGTCATCGATATATCTTATGTATAACAAGGATTTGATGGTGCAATTCTTGAGGAAGTCTTCTTCCAGGTGGCTCATAAAAAGGTTGGCATACTGTGGGGCCATTTTGGTGCCCATAGCTGTTCCCATCATCTGGAGGACGTGTTGATTATTAAAAGTGAAATAGTTGTGTATGAGGATGAAGTGTATAAGGTCAGTAATATCTTTTGGTGTGCATTCTGGGTTGTAATCTTGTTCCTGTAGATATGTAAGGCAGGTTGTTCTGGTGCAACAACTGCGCACCAGAATGAACACACACTGGAAATCTATCAAAGACGGAAACACCCAAATACCGGTGTAATTTCTCACAAGAAAACCACTCTTTCTCCAATCTCTCAGTCCTGATCCTCAAAGGAAACTTACAAAGCACTTCCCAGAGACGAGCCTATGAACTCCACTTCATCAACCTCCTGGACACTAAAAATCATGGACTAAATATAGACATTGGATTTATGACACATTATAACCTGCCTGACAGCTGACTCCCCAGATATCTCTCCACTTTCATCCCCCTTCTCTCTCTCCCCCACCGCCTGTCTCTCACCCATTGACTCCTCAATCTCTCACCCATTGACTACCTGTCTTATATGCATACCAGCCCAAACGCTGGCTTCTTTACTTTTCATTCTATCCAGGAAGAGCACACACCAACTGCTGACCCTTCCTTAGCCTGACGAAGGGTTTTTGAACCCTAAAGCTTGCTTAATAATTGTTTTCCAACTATTTAAGTTGGTCTAATAAAAGATATCAGATTCACCCAAAGAACCTTGTCTGCCTGTGTCCTTAAATGAACCTACACCCCTGTAGTATAGTGCCAGACATTTAACAAACACCTGCAGGAGGCTACTTCATATATTCTTCCAGTTTGACAGCAAGCTATTGATAACTACTCTTTCAGTATGGTTTCTGAACTTGTGCACCCACATCATCATAATTTATCTAGCCTGTATTCCCCTTCTTTGCTTATGAGCAAATAATGTTAGAAGTCTTACCAAACTCTACATATATCATTTTTACTGATTCACCCCCTTATTGGCTAGGCCAGCTCCCCTGTCAGCTAAAGAAATTAGATTGGTTTGACATGATTTGTTCTCCACAATTCCATGTTGACTGCTTCTTATTCACTTACTTTCCTCTGAGTGATAAATAATTTGTTCCAGTATCTTCCTAGCTATCAAATTTTAGGCTGACTGAGGCCTACTGAGACAGTAAGCTGTGCTGGTATGAGTTGGCTACTTCCTAGACCAGAAGCAAAAGTTGTCTTGTCCACGAGGTACTTCTCTTAGGTTAATGTGCACTGTTGAATGGCAGGACCAATTAGTGCAACCTAAGCTAATCAGCCCAGCAGTGGGACCATATGAACAAAGCTACATGGTTTCTGCCTTAGGAGGCTGCCTGCCTACAGTAGCATGGCATGTTTATGAGTGCCACATCTGGGCATGGTAAATGGACTGTGTAGATATAGAGTAACTTTATTTCCTTTCTTCTTTTTAAAGCCAGCTCTGTTCCTTCCACTTTTCCAGGAACTCATGTGTCCTCTATGAGATCTAATTTGATAATGATTTAGTGATTGCTCTGGTCAGTTGTATTTTAGGGTAAATTATATCTGACCCTGCTGACTGGAATACATCTAACTTCATAGGTTTCATAGACATTAGGGCTGGAAGGGACCTCGTGAGATCATCGGGTACAGCCCCCGACCCAGGGGCAGCAAATCAGCTAGGGTCACATTACCCCAGCAAGATCAACATGCATAGCTTATCTAAATGTGTATTAATGGTAGAAATATTGGTAGTGGTGGTGTTATTTAACATGTACTTTCCATGTTTTAGCCTGTGTGCCTATCCTGGTGTTCTTAATTTCAAATGAGTTGAGCATTTGGTCGCAATTAACCTTCTTTTTTTTTTTTTTTCTTTTTTTGTAAACACTGAGGCAAAAACAGCATTGAACCGACTGTGACAGATGAGAGAGTCTCAGGTTCTCCCTAGGAAAAGCAAGGCCTTTGGGTAAAGCTAAGAGAGACTAATGAGATTGTTGACTTTTCAGTAATACAGTTGTTTGTCACGTAGAGAGATATGGAAACGCAGAACTTCTCCCATCCTGTAACAGGACCCTGCCTCTGAAGGTGGCTGTGGCACCCCTTAAGTGGCCACACTATTCCCGTCTTTCACTGTGCCTTCCAGGATACCATCTTGATCCTTCCTGCCATGCCTTACTGGAAAAGGAATATGCATTTTGGAGGCTGCCCTCAGAATACCAGTGTGAGCACAGAGGTGCTTTACTCTTTCCTGCTCATCACTGGGCTGCCTTGGTCTGGCCCCATCTTTCAACTCATCCCTACATTTGGCCTCAGCGCTTTTTCTAAGGGCCAGTGGCCTCCACCCCTGGTCCCATAGTCTCCACTCCTGGCCAGTCCATCTCATGCCTGAAACCCTTAGCAGACTTAAGTTGACAAGATTTTTGCAGTGCTTTCCATGGGCACCCACAGTGGCCTCCCTACTTCCCCTCTGCCACTCCCATGCCTCATAGCTACAACAGGAACATAAACTGAAGGTGAGGCCCTCTGCCAAGGTCATTTTCCTCTGAGGATCTGAAGCAAAATGAATCTCTAGCCTAGGAGCCAGGCTTATATACCCACTGACTTCTCCTCCTTCTAGTCACCTGACCCCTTCTCCAATGCAATAGGACCTATGTGCTGCTAGTCATCTATCTATAGGCTTACTTCTCTGCAGCCAGCCTTCCTGAAGGCTGCCCTTTGCACTATCCTGTACCAATTAGCCCTGCTGCTTTGCTGACTGTCTGCCAAGTAACAGGGGTTAGGGGCTCCAAGGATGGAGTGAACATGTAGGCCTTTTATTGCCTTTACCCTTAGAAGCTTGAATAAATCATGCTTTGTTCTGACACTGGCACTATCACTGCAAGTATGTCCTGTCCCAAACCCCTGGAGAAACTTTTTTGCAAAGTTTAAGAACAAGATAGGCTTGCTGCACATGACAGGTTTTCCCAAATATTACCCATGGACTGAGTGAACTGCCAAACTCCACTCTATGAAAAGTAAAAGCCTAACATTTCTAGGGTGCCCTCAAGGAGAACTTAAGGAAGGAAGCATGGGATCTTCAGCAGAGTTTGGACCTAGTCTTTGTTGTCATGGTATGCAATAAGACTAGAAAGGGAGGTTAGTGATAAATGTCATAAACCAGAATCTGGAATATTCCTCCCAAGGAGGTGGTGCAGTCCCCAACCTTGGAAGTCTTCAAGAGGAGACTGGACAGACACCTGCTGGGATCATTTGATCTTAGCAGTATTCCTGCCCAGAATAGGGGGGTTGGACTTGGTTATCTTTCAAGGTCCCTTCCAGCTCTTAATTTCTATGATTTCCATGAACTCTACTTTTGAAGGGTACTGGCAGATCCAATATTGCCTTGAGAAGCCTTCAGTCAAAACCACTTATCTTAAACATCCCTGATTCGTTATTGTACATGTCTCTAATTTGGATTCAGCAGCTGCGATCATTTCAATGGGGGACCTTAACTAGACTCTGAACTCACTATCCCAAAATATATTAGAATATAGACATGTTTGGTGTGTTGGAGACAGCTCAATAGGTATCTCTTAGTTAAGTAGTGACTAAGGCTGGGATGTTGGTGTCTACAAACATCTTAGATACATGCATCTCTTGGACTATACACTTCTTGGACACAGTCTTTTATTTTGTGTTAAGGCAGCATCTAGTACAGAGGGACTCTGATCCAAGATGGAGACCTTACGATGTCATCACAACACAAACAGTAAGTAATACATTTCTGAAGAATGAAGATATCATGGGTCAAGACTATTGCTTGTCCTACCATTCACCGATACATATACCATTCACCTACAGATAACGTTCACCTACACAGATATACCACCATCTTGTATCTGAACAACATCTTGTATCTGTTTTTGTTTGAGTCCACCTCTTGTCTCTGACCATAAAATAAGCTTGTAAGTACTTTGGCACAAGAGTAGGCAATGGCAAGGAAAATAGGGCTTTGATTCATGATTGCCTTGGAACATTTTGCATTACTGCAGCACAAGTCACTAACAATAACAATCTCAATAATAACAATGAATTGACTCAGGGTGGCTCAATGGGGAGTAAAAAGGACTAATGAGATGAAATCAAATACAAAGGGTATTGAGGCAGTGTATCAGCAGGCACTTCCTTACTGGGGCATCGATCAGGCTTTGGCATATCCTCCCTAGAGAAGCTGTGGAAGAGATATCATTTGTGTAATTTATAATCGGATTGGATAATATACTGTGAGGAACAATTGATTCTGCATTAATCTATAGGGAATGAAAGATTATTTGAATTTCTAATGTCAAATTCAAAGACAGGAAGGCTCTGTAGTGAGTTGCAGATTGTGGGAAGGAGTTTTACATATTTCTCGATATGACAATCTGCATGGAACTGGGAGGGGGAAGCACAGGTTGTAGGAGGGATGAAATTGGAAGAGACACCGTTAGGTCATTGTCTGTGCGTATGGGCGCAACTCTGCAAAGTCTGGAGTAGAGAAGACTGAGGGGGGATTGAATAGCAGCCTTCAACTCCCTGAAGGGTGGTCCAAAGAGCATGGAGCTGGACTGTTGTCAGTGGTGGCAGATGAGAGAACAAGGAGCGATGGTTTCAAGTTGCAGGAAGGGAAGTTTAGGTTAGGTACTAGGAAGAATTTTCTCACTGGGAGGGTAGTAAAGCACTGGAACAGGTCACCCAGAGAGGTGGTGGCATCTCCATCCTTGGAGACTTTAAAGATGTGGCTAGATACAGCCTTGGCTGGGATGATCTAGTTGGGGCTGGTCCTGCTTTGAGCAGGAGGTTGGACTAGATGAACTCCTGAGGTCCCTTCCAACCTGAATTTTCTAGGATTAAATTATTCTATGAAATAGTTGATTCATGAATAGCCAATTTAATTTTACAAGCATTAGCACCTCTCCTGCTATTTCCCTGTTCATAGTATGTGAATTATGGTGACAGCAAACAGTCTAATGAGACCCAGAATAAGGAGGAGAGCGTGATTATCTGGAAAACAAAGCAGCACCTAGCTTGCAACAAATCAGTCAGGTTGCCTAGATGAAAATGAAAACCTTGATTTTTCGGCCAGACATCCTTGCACAAATGTATTGATGGCTTATTCTGTAGTGAAGTCACTGACACCGGTGTAGGGCTCCATCTCGAGTATTGTGGTCTAGAACCTGAGTTTGTGTCACTCAGGATGTAGCAGGTGCACCTCTTTGTGGCCTAACTTGCACAAGAAGATGAGACAAGGCAATGCTGTGTGGAACAGCTTATACCTCCCCTGGCTAGGGAGGCATATCCCAGGTTTCTGAGGCTACTCTTGTGGGTACCACTTGTAACATGGACAGTCCCAGATAAGTCAGCAAGCCTCTACTTCCTGAGCTATCCAGGTTCATCAGCCTCTAGGCTGCCTAATGACCATCACTACCATGCGAGACAGTGCACCACATTAAGTATGAATGGTTTACTGCAGCATAGAAGCGGAGCTGGGTATGAGAAATGAATTTGAGATGCTGAAGGGAAGACTTCTTACTATCTTATTTGTAGAAAAAGGATGAGCAGTGGATGAGAAGCTGTTGCCTGGAATCATTCCTGCAACACTGGAACGGCTGATAACGAGGTTTTGACCCCAAGCACAGCGAAACCTTAGGGAGAGACTGCTTTTTACCCAATACCAAGCAACAGAAGAGAGAATAGATATGCATGCTGAGAACAGTGGCACCCACAAGCAATTTGTAGTTGTACCTTGCTCTAATCAATGAGGGGATCATTTGGGGAGTTAGGCAATCTAAACTCACAGGAGAAATCGTTGAAAGGAAGGGCTCTTGCCCTAGGGAAATGTTTCTAAAAAGTCAAAGGCAGCTGAAGCATTCAGGGAAGGGATCAGAACAATGACAGCCGCTCGGGCAGAACAAGCACAGACTCAGACAAATGGAGCTCAGGAAACCAACCCATCAAGACTGCAAGTACGACAGTCCAGGTTATGTACTGTGGAAGGAAGGCAGCATGAAAGGCAGGAAGAAAAATGCACTGCTCATTAGCTGTGGGAAACAGAAACCATTTTGTGCCCAAATGATGCAGGTAACCCAAGGGAAAAAAACCCACAGGATTGAGGATGAAGAGGCAGGGATCTGCAGGGTGATGCTAGCAGCGATCAGGACTTTCAGTTTGCACACGCAGAAGAAAGCCACCAGCCATTCAGCTGACAGATGGTGGCAGCAAAACACTTACAGATGTCTCGGGAAGTTCCCAGATAGATGAATCAAAGCCTTGCTCTTGGCACAGGCTGAAAACCACCCCCAACTGACCCAACTTTGAGCAGGGGGTCCAATTTAGGCAGGGGAGTCAAAGGCAGACAGAAGTAATGCCTGCCACATTGCTGCGGTGCTGGCTTCAGAAACTGGATATGCCTTCACCATGCCAGCCTACATACGGTCTGCTGAGTTCAAGGGGAACTTCATCCGTCATTAGGCTAATGAGCAGCGCAGTTTCAGCTGCATTGTGGTATTACCTGCAGTGTAATCCCATCAGTGCTGAGAAGTAGAGATATTTGACCAACCTCGTAAAACTATAACAAAACCATTCAGAGACCAGTGGGCAAAATGCAGGCTTTCAATAAGAAACCCAAGAGCAGTGATCACCTGGAGTTTACAGTAGATGAAACACAGGAGTACCCCCGCTGCTAGGCAGTGAAGCAAGGCAAGCTGTAGATGAGATTGGAGAGCACCACAAGTGGAATAACTTGAGGATGAGGGATGAGACCTAGCCAGCCTTTTAACAGATAAGGATCTGTGTCAGGGACAAAGACGTGTCGCGCGGCAGACTGCGGTTGAACATAGACCCACGTGTGGAGCCGTTGAAAAGAACAAAGTGCTGGGTTCCATTAGCCCTTGCAGAGCCACTGAAGAAGGCACGGGCACTCCTGCAAAGATGAAGCATCACTGCACAAGCTAAAATTAGCATAAGAGTGGATCCACAGGCTAGGTAAACTGAGGATCTGCCTTGACCTGAAGCCACAGTTGAGCACTAAAAAGACGTCTCTGTCCGGATCCAGGGGGTGCAGTGGTGTGGTTGCAGCCCCTTCAACTGCGCAGCATGCACAAGGCTTGTTGGTGCAGCTGTCAGAGCAGCTCCTGAGCCTAGGAGTTGAATGCCACCACTGCTTGGCCCACCCTGCCTTTACCCACTGCTGAATTCAGGATCTTTTTGTTGTTGTAGGTGACTAAAATCAGTGGCAGGGGATAAGGGGGGCATCTTCCACCCCATGAGAAGCCTCACAATCTGGATCTGGCCTGTGGAGCCAAATGGATTCAACCCCCTTAATGATGCCCCAGACCATATTCATGGTGCCCCATTCCTCCTAACCTTTCTTTCAAAATCCTATATCTGCTCCTGCCCCAGAGGTGTTCTCGTATAAGCTGAACCGAGCACCAGAGGGACTCCAGAGCTGCAAGATCGTAGTTGATGGCATTTTTATTGTAGGAGAAGGAAGGGGCAATCCAGGGCCTTGAGAGCAAGTTGCAACCTCCTAAATAGGTGCTGGGAGCAGACTGTCAGGCTGAACATAAAACACACAGGCTGTGGAGATCTGAGCCACTATATCAGACTTCTGTGGGCCTCGGAGGACAGAGAAACTTGGAGCCATTATGGAAAGGCCTGTACTGCAGATGGTGAGGGGAGTCCAGTGACTGCAGGGATTGTCAACTCACTTTCCAGCATGTGCTTATTGGGAGACTGTGGACTCCTGAGATAATTAACACAAAATGATATTGTTTGGAAATGTCCAGAGCCCCAGGAATAGGCATTTGAAAAGGTAAAGAAAACCTTGGTTTGGAAGTACTACAACCACACAGAAAAAGTACAGTGTAGCATCTCAGAAAGAGGTCTAAGAGCTGCGCTGAAGCAAACCAGTGGCCCATAGCATTTGTTAGTGGAGCCCTGACCGGTACAGAAAGGGGATATGTTCAGACAGAAAATGAGCTATTGGCTGTGCTCTGTGGAGTGGAACGATCCTATCGCTCAGCTTTGGGTGCAAGGTGGACACGCGGTCTAATCACAAGCCGTTAGAAAGCATTGTGAATAAGCTACGGCTGAACATACTGAAGCAGCTTCAATATATTCAACATATTACAGTGGTGAAGACAAAGTCTTGCTCAGGAAAAATTGTTATTGTTGGCAGATACGCTGAGCCAGGCACATCTTCCAGAGAGCAGCCCAGACGGAGCAGTAGTAGAGGATGTAGCGTATTGACTTGCTACACTACTGTTCCAAAGCTAGGCTTCAACAATGGGAACAGAGCACCAAATGCAATGGGGTGCAGCCAGCAGTGATATAATTCATCCTCCCAGACTGGCCATTTCATAAGGAACAAGTGCAACGGGAAAGTTATCTATTAAAGAAGTGACTGGGACCTCAGCAGATTTAGACACAACATTGTGATATGGATACATGCTCCACCCATGGGAATAGAAACAGGCCTTGGAGTATATCTCCAAGCCATGCTTGAATGAACACTATAAACTGTGTAAATAATACCATGATTGACATAATATGGCCTACAGCCTCATGAGTTCTCAGAGCAATGATGAGAAAAGACCTGATACTTTTAATGACAGGAACTGTGTGCTCATAGACAATCCCTAGTGCAATTTCTGGGGGTGGACATTTAGGCAAGAACTATGTTGCCAGATTATTGTGCACACCATGGGTTTTAATCCTCATTAAATAAAATAGGTATATAACATTTACACTTGTTTATTTTGGAGCATCACATCTGTGTTTACACATGCTAGGTTTTCAAATGAATTAAGCCTTGGAGCGTTGCATCTGTGTTCACACACACAAGGTTTTCAAATGAATTAAGCCTGGTCCCAGCCTGGTGCTGCAGGAGAGCGGGACAGTCCAGCACTGTGCTCAACCCCCCCCCCCATGCCTGGGCCTTGCCACACAGCTGTGGAAGTAGGGAGCCAGCAAACCACACAAGAAGAAAAACAACCTATGTCCAAGGAGTATTAGTTTAAAAAAGTGGAAGCAATTTGAAAGCCAAAGCAATATGAAGGGGTGAACTACAAAAAAGTCACATTGCCATCTGGTGGACAAAGAGGCTCATTACACATCTTTTAATGACTGCGCGCAACAAATCCATGGATGCAGCGCTTTAATTCCTGGTGATCCAAACTAAACTACTTCGGAGGAGTTTTAATTTAATGCACAAGAAACACTTCTAAAGTGTTGGGAAATCTCTCTCGTGCAAACACACATGCAGTTGCAGCGCATAAAAGGACAAGGATTGTGGGGTCTTATGAGCCCTGAGGGAACAACAGACTAAGCTACAACAAAGGAGCATGGATCTTTACTGTTTTTTGGAATGAGGGCTTGGCCTCCCATACCCCAAGTAAGTCTCATAACAACTAGGGAATAGAGCTGGTTTTACATTTTCCTGTTGAAGCTGTTCTGCTTCGTAAGAAATCATTACGTGTAGATTGGGCACGAGAAATGGAGAACCTGACTCTGTAGCTCAGCCTTTACACCACTTACTTCCAATGAGGATTCAAGTTCTTGTTTCAGTGAATGTTTTGTTACATTTACAAAGCGCAACAGCTTCAACAGGAGGTATTGAAAATGACCCAGCCCAGAATATCCAATAACCTGGGGGAATTAGGGCACTTACCTTGCCTGAAGAACAGCTGAGATTTAAGTCTGCTTGTATCAGGTAGTATGAAGACGCGAATCTAGTCTCAGAGGTGACTGCCATAACCATTAGGCTGTTAGCTGCTGTGTGGTGGATGAGGATGGTTCGCTCTGGCTCAGACCAGAAATTGCATTCTTTTCAATTACAAATTGGCATGATCCAATAAAAATTGTTCAGCTGGGAAATTTCTGACCAACTCCAGTGTGCACATACTCCATTGTCTAGCTTGGAAGTGTTTGACTATAGAAAGATGGGTAAAAGGTTTGAACACAGCTTCTATGGTGGCTGCTGACTTTTGCACAGGGAGATCACAATAGACAGAAGGCTCTTTAGGCCCCCGTACTTCTTCTCATAGTACATCTGCAAGGGGAGACAAACTTTGGCCCTGAGAGTTTTCTCTGTTTGCCATTTGAATCCTGCAAAATCTGACTGCGACATCTCAGTCCCTAGGGGTAATGTGAGGTCGTACAAATGTCATGCTTAAGTGCATAGCACTTAGACCCCTGGATATTCAGCAAGTTATAAGCAAATGGTCAGTCTTCTTCCTGCCCTTTAAGGCTGTCTGTATCAGGGGCTCACTAGTGAGAATGGACACAGACCTTTTCAGCAGCAAGGGCAAGACTTGGGAACTCTGTTACCCAGGGGAATAAGACTGACCAACAACCTCACTGACCTTAGAACAAAGGCAAAAGCCTCAATTAAGCTTGAGCCCAACTAAATACAGTGAACAAAAAGGAAGGAGGAAGAAAAGGAGCAACAAGGTGTGAAGGGGAAAGACAAACTGAAGAAGTTGCGGAAGTGGGAAAAGAATCAGTAAACATTCCTATGGATAGAAAGTGGTGTTCTGTAACACAGGACACTACTCTTGGCCATACAGAGATACAACAGTGATGAGCAGCACCATTATGGGTGCAGAAAGAATGAGATAGAACAAAATTGTCTTTAGACTATCCATGCCAGCTCTACAAGGTACTGCTCAGAGATCCAAGGCAGAACATCCAGTCCACTAAAATGCCCGAACAGCAAATTATCTTAGCAAAGTTTAAAAAAAAAAAAAATGGCCACATTAAATTGGTTGTGGGGTTGTTCCCTTTGTACATAGGTCACCCTCTGTATTTGAAAAATGAAGAAACTTCAGAACTACGAACTCACATCCAACGAAGAGGTAGTCATAGTTCTGATTTTTATTTATGGACCAACCTGAATTACTTGGAGGTTAAGTGACTTTTCCAAACCCAAATTCAGCCCTGGCATACATGAGTGGAACTCCCTTCAAATGTTAAGTCAAGCATCATTGGAGTTTGACTTCTACATTTGGGGAGACAGTATCTCACACTAGGTGCTTACTGAACCAACTATATATAAGTCAACTGCAGATAGGTGGATAGATTAAGGTGGACAGGGCTCCCTTATTCTCTGCCCAGGATGCCAGGCATGCATTTGGTCCGGTTCAAGATCTCTACTAGAGCCGATCAAGGCTTTTTTGACAAAACATTTTCTTTTCTTCTTTTTTTTCCATTGGGAAGTACAAATGAATTGAAATCAAAACCTTTCATAGCTAAGTGTCAACTTAACTGAACCTTTTGTTTAGCAGGTTTTCCATGTCCAGAATGGGATGAGAGCAACTTTGTAGACTAGCCAGTGGATGTAAGCATTCAGCTGGATGTGAGAGGCCTAGGTTCTCTGATTCAGGTAGATTAGATGAGGGTAAAGAAGAGGGGAGAAGAGAGAAAGAGAACAAGGAGCAAAATGAAGTAAAGGGAAAAAGCAAAGTGAGGGTCCTAATTGCCATCCTGTTAGTTCTTCGGAGGTGAGGGGCGCATGTCTGCACTACTCTCTTCTTCCGTTCCAAGCAAACAAACAGAAAAAATACCACAAATGTTTCAGGAAACAAAATTCTTCTTTTCAGCTAGCCCTAATTCACATGTGCAAAGTGAACCAAAGCATGCCATTTTTGAGAAATCCTTGACTTTGCTGGGAGGTTTGCTTGGTTTAAGACCTTAAGAGCTGTCCTACTTTCTGGCCTTTGCAAAACTGTGAATACAGTGTAAATCGTCACCTGCAAAACTGTTTGGTCCATTGAAGACACTAGTTCTGGCCATCATAAACTCCCAGTTTGCTATGGGATAGGAGGGAGTTAACTAATGCATTTAGTAGTTTTTCTTTGCTCTTTGCCTATTTTCTAACATGTAGCATGATATTGGTTTCTGATACATAGAATTATGGCACACTCAAGCCACGGGGTTAGAACTGCAATACGAGGCAGGGCTGTGAAAGAGAAGAAATAAAAATCACCTTTAACAGGCAATAGCAAGGATTAGCGTGTTAAATAAAAAGGGCATGCTCGCCACACAAGAAATATAATGCAATGCCCTGTAAATATTCTGTCTGCACAAACAGAGCCAGCTATATGCTGCAGAAGGACTCTTAATGGCTAATTACAGCCTGAGTACATGTGAGTTAGCAGATGATGGCTCCATTATGTTTTAGGCATTTAGTCTAGCCTCAAGGAGCATGACTTCCATTTCTACAGCATTCCCATATTGCCAAACACAATGCTGGCAGAGTGCGAGCGGTGCAAACCTCTCAAGTGGCATGAGACACGAGAGGTGCTCTTTAACAGCTTCCATGCATGGCACGTTGTTTCCTCCATCAGTTTTGTACCACTGGGAGGAATAAGTCTTACTGGACAGCAGTGTTTAAAGAGATGTCAGGAAGGACCACAGCTGTGCTTGATGCATGTCTTCCACCACAAAGTAGTGCAAACTGCCTCACTGTAATAACCAAGACAGTTGTGTCTTGCCAAGGAGCCGCCCCTAGAGAAGGGCTGGTTGTGTTTCTGGCCATCTTTTCCATTCCCTTTCCTTTGAACAGGAGATTGCATAGACTAGAGACGGCTAGATGTCTCCCAGCATCTGACACTTCCTTTCCTCTTTTGCTTTCTTTTCACTGTTTCAAAATTGCCTGCATCCAGCTGTGCCAGTAGTTGACTGGGGAAGAATCCAAAATGAAGGACGTACCTTTTCTAGGATGAGCCCTTCCTAGGCACAAGGTGTTTTGTTATTTAGGGTGAGAGCCCAATATAGGCAGCTTTGGCCTGGAGATCAGTCAGTCTGAGTAAGTGTAGCAGTAGGAAGGATTTGGGGAAACGGGAGACTGAGATCGGTCACTGCCATTATTCATTGTGTACATACTCTGCATGTAGTAGTCAGACTTATCCTATCCATTAAGTTGATTTCCTCTCATTTGCAGTCTGTATCAACCCTTGCAATGCAAGCGCATGCTGTGCCCACTGGATATGGATGAGTGATTTATTATCTTTAAGGTAATGTGAGTGTGGGCAGTGAATTCTTTGATCCAGACCATCCCTACTGACCTCTGCAATTATATGACTAGATGCTAGAAATCAGTGTGTAAAGCCACTATTAGTCATGTTCAGGCTTGGCTCTGTAAGAGCCTAAGAGATGTTGACGGAAGGCTGTGGGAGATGAGGATGCCCTAGCCCCTTTAGACATTATTGGTAATTTTTCTTATTATACTGAAGCAGCTCAAAAGCTAATTATCCCACATTGTGTTTCACTCTTTGCAGTCATGTGGCTCTTGCGATCACTTTTTTCTTCACTGGAGTTTTACCACTGTTTGTTTCTTTCTGAAAACATCAAACCTAACATAATAGCATTTCTCTAATGCTTCGGAAAGGCCTGTTCCTTTCTGTAAAGCGATACCCTTTAGATAGCCCTGCCAGATCTCATGTGGAGCTGGTAGTTTCAATAACTCTCTTCTGTGTTGTATTCTTTGAAGGACTATGGTTTTTTGTGCCTTCCCCTATCTCTCCACCCAAAGCCCAACAAATCATAATCCATGTGAAGAGATGGCTGGGAATTAGTATCTGACAGTGCTTTGGTGAACTATATGGAGGCGGTAGGTCTCTTAGACCAGGGGTGGGCGAAATGCAGCCCACGGGCCAGATACAGCCCGCCAGGCCATTCTATCCGGCCTGCGGGACTGCTAAAAATTTTAGAAAATTAATATTTATCTGCCCCCGGCTGCCTGTCATGCAGCCCTCGATGGCTTGCCAAAACTCAGTAAGTGGCCCTCCACCCAAAATAATTGCCCGCTCCCATCAGACCCATTACAACTGCCTTCACTTTACAATTGCTTTCAAGTAATGGTTGTTCTCTTACTGTATAAATGCAAAATGGAGCCCATTTTGGCTGGAATTTCTAGACATGACTCAAATTCCAATTCTCACCAGAAGTTGGACTGGAAACTGTTACTGGCCATTCAGTCGTGGAAGGGAGTCCTCCAGGTCTGGGTTCAAATGCAGTGACAGGGCAGAGTGTTGGAGCTGGGTTGAGAAGACTGACTGAACCTTCACTGTCCATGTAGTGTGTGCATTGTGCAGAGGTGTAGCAAGACACCTGGGTGCCCAGGGCAGCAGGATGCATCGGGACAGGAGCAAGTTCTGGCTTGTGCAGCTGTGGTGGTATCTGATACTTTTCTGCCCCTCTGCTTCAAGTTGGCTACTTGGGCAACTGTCTCAGTTACCCTGCCCTATTTAAGCTACTCATGTTGTAGCTGGAAGTAGAATTAATCTGAGATTTTTTCAAAGCTGTCCAAAGGGATTAGCTGCATTAATTTCCATAACAAGCCCCTTTTGACTTTCAATATAGGGAAGGGGTAGAAAAAGGGGAGGGACAGTGAGGACGGGGAGGCCTTGTCCTTATAGGGATACAAGAAAAGGACCCTAGGAATAAAGGACGGGAGTGGTCTGGCACCATAGAAGAGCAGAGCTCCTGCAGGAGAATGCTGAAACCATGGGGCAGAGTAGGTTTGGGGAAAGTCTGGAGTGGGTAAAAACCAGACTGAGACCAAGTGACTGGAAGAAAGGCTTAATTAGGAGGCCTATAAGGGGGCTTATGAGAAGGACCCAGCAGATACTGAACATAGAGAATAGATTGGAATGAGTCCTGAGAGGTTGATAGCAAACCCAACCAGCATAAGGGGTATGCTGGCTGTTAAGAAGGCTTTGGAGGCTGCATGCAAAGTGGCTTAGAGGCGCCTAGGTCCTGAAAGGTGCTATGGCTTTGTGAGGGAGGCTTGCTCTCCTGCAGCGAGCCACTCACTGAATTATATCAAGGTGCGGCAGGAGGGTCAGGTAAGACAGCTGAGAGAAGAGAAAGGTATGGTTTGTATGGAGACCATAAGAACTGCACTGGGCCTGACAAAGGACATACTGGTGCAAGGTCATCCCCTAGACAGCTTGGAAAATCTCAGCTGTCCATCCCAGAGCCAGCTTTGCCTCCCACTGAGATAAGCATGTTCAAAACTAGATATTCAGATTTGTATGATTTATGGGTGAGATTTGCAGAAGTGCCTCTGTGTCTAAAGGCCAAATCCCACCAACTTTCACTTCATCCCTACATGTCCACCCCTGGATTCACCAAACTCTCATTCAAGAGGCTTTTATACAGTAGTACCTAAAACAAACTTGCAAGTTGCTTTATTCCATGAGCTCTTCTCATTAAAAAGAACACTTGATTTTAAAATCTATTAGACACTTATTTCCTGTTTTTTATCGAGACATCTCAGCACGTGCTGTCTGTGGCAAGTTACGAGCAATTGCTCCTCTCAGTTTGTTCCACTGCAGCTCTGAGGAGTTCAGAAACAAAGGCAAAACACATTGTGGGTGGAGAAGGACAGAATCATAAATGGAAGAAAAAAAGAAAATCAATAGCCTATTTTCACTGGGGCTCAAGGACTTGTCCTGCGTGTTGCATTATCTGTAAAAAGGATCCAGGCACGGTAGAAAGTAAGACCTGTAGAGGTGACTCCTTTAAAGTAGTTCTCACGATGCTCTCCCTTATTCTAATCATTATGTTAAGAGTGGAAATGCAGTGAATTGTCTTCTTTAGCCCAGAGTAGTCATATTTTGCTGGCTTGGTCAAAGAAATACTGGAGCCAGTGCATCTTTTCCAGTAAAGTCTGTCATTGCTGGATGGGGTCTGTAACAGGAGTGCCTCTTCTGGGGTCCATCTATCAGTGACCCCTCCCTCCTGCTATGGGCCAACCACCTGCCTTCTCTCCTGCCATGCCTTGTTGTTAAATTATTTTGTAGATGGTAGTTAGCAGGAAGCTGCCCATTTATTGCCCTGATGCCAGGGGGCACTATCTGCGGCTCCTTTTCCTCCCATGCACCGCAGCCCAAGCCTCGCAGAATGCTACTGACATGGTTTGATCTGGGCCTTGTAATTTGACCCCCCTTCATCCTCCCTGGGCTTTCCACATCCCTGTCTTGCACTGCACCCTCACTGGCACTCGGGCTGTCCACAGCCCTGTCTCACACTGCGCCCTCATTGACACCAGTGTTGGTGCACCCCAAAATGCTGCGCCTTCTCTGGCATTGGGGTCTGTGCCCCCCAAGCCTGCACCCTCACTGGCGCCAGGGTCCCCACTCCGTAGCGGGTCCCAAAAATGAGGCCTCCTCTGTCCCCTAATAGCCTCACCCAAGCCACCAGTCATAAACAGTGAACAAAACACAAGCCCCTGGGCTATAACATAAATTCAAGCTGCCCGGCTAAACCGTCATGCAAGCCCTACCCGGGAATACTCCATCCCAGAACAGCATCAGGAGCTGCTTGTGCAGTCAGGCCGCTCCCCTTTGCTTGCTCCAGCAGAGCTCCTTCCCCCTTGGCTGCCAGCAGGGAACTGCCCTCCTGGCCTCAGGCCTGGGAATTGTGGGAGCCAGGCCCTGCCCCTTCCAGTCAGCTGACCAGGTGCAGGTGTGGCCAGTTCCCTCCTTAACCAGTTGTCCCGGCAACTGGCACCTGGGTTCCTACCTCTGCTCTAAGTGTAGCAGGCACCTTAGTGTCCTGTTACAGGGTCTAATCTGTTGGGAAAGTGCAAAGGCTGCCATGTATGTGGGGCCTGATTCTGCTCCTCACTTAGCAGGAGTAGAGGGTTCTCAAGGTCCTCTTGAAGCTGACCTAACATTGCTTGAGTATGACTGCTGAGTTGCTACTATAGGCAGGTCTCCCACATGTTCTGTCTTTTGTGGAGGCTAACATGGGTCAGTTGAGGCATAATGTTATAAATGACCAAGACATGGGATAGGGAAGGATAGGGAGCAGAACCCAAAGTGGTGAAAAGGTGAAAATGGGCAATAGTTGTAAATGTAGCCTCTGGATTGTGAGGCTGTGTAGTCCTGTGGATGGAGCACTGGACCAGGCACTAGGGCTAGGGACAGACATTACACATAACCCAGTTTAAGTGATTAGAAACTGGTTTAAACCTCTAACAGAACAGATATTCATTGCACATAAACCAGCTTGAAAATGGCTGAAACCAGTTTGAGATAAATCTGGTTGAATATAGTAACAGACTTAACTGATTTGAGTCAAACTGGTTTATGCAATCTCTGTCCCTAACCTCTGCCATTAACCTCCTGTTGTGACTTGAGCAATCACTTCCTGTCTCTCTCTGTCTGTGTCTCCTCCCATTTATTGTCCTGCCTATTTAGATTGTAAACTAAGGGGCTGACCTGTATTGTGTATGTATGCAGCACAAGGGGGAAAGTTGGGGTTGTGGCATTCTTGGCATTACTGGGCACATCTACATGACACGCTTTGCTGTGCAGTAGACCTAATTACTGCATAGTAAGCATACATGTCTACATGTGCAGAAGCTTACTGTGCAGTAATTGGCTCTAATCACAAGTAAATTTGCTACCTGAAAATGCAACTAGCAAATTAACTCGAGATTACTTACTGCTCAGTACTGCGAGTATAGATGCCTGATTGGAAGCAAATATGCTCCTGGGGCAGGGGGCAGGAAATTGCTCCCTGCCCCTGCTGCCAAGGCAGATTCTACCACCGGAGCCTGGGCAGGGACAATGTCCCTCTGCCCTGGCAGCAGGGAGATCCCAGCCCCTGGTCCACTGCTGTGGGGCCCAGGATGGGAGATCCATATCCCCCAACACCAGCTTTGTGGTCACGGAGGTGAGAGATAAGGATCTCTCAGTGCTGGTCCCAGGACCATGGAACTGGCATTGGGAGATAAGGATCTCCCAGTGTGGGCCCCATGATCATGGAGGTGGGAGCTCCTGGCTGCCTAGGCAGGGGGACATTGTCTCCATCCGGGGTCCAGTGGTGGATCCCGCCTTGGCACCAGGCAGCTTCTGGGGGCAGGGAAAAATGTCCCACCCCCCACCAGGAGACAACTGTCTCCTGGTCCCTGGGCTAGCACCCAGTGGGAGCCTAGAGCTCCCTCTGGCTGCTGCAGGAGCCTGTTGCAGGGCTGCAGGGAGCAGGACCAGTCTGCTGCTCGGAGCAGTAAATCTTCTCTCTCATCCCTGCATGCGTAGACACATGCCCAGGAGAGTTTACTTTCCAGTAGTTTACTTGAGAGTAAACTGCTCCTGGATGATTTGCATGTGTAGATGCACCCACTGAAATCCAAATCCTGGTAGGAAAAAGCTGAAAGATCATGCTCAGCTGCTATATGAGCAAATATTGCCATGTACAAGTACTGCATTTATCCATGAAATAGACCTCAGTGGGTGCATCTACGCGTGCAGTTAATGTGACTGAATTTACGCCGGCACAAATTGCACCAGAGTAAACTAACTCGGGGACAGCATCTACACATGTGTTTAATCACAGTAGTTTACTCTGCCATGTGTCTGATGGGACTATCCAATGGTGAAGTAAATTGGTCTACTGCACCCTAACAGCAGTGCATGTGTAGAGTGACACTTTACTGTGGAGCAAATTGTTCTACTCTGAAGTAAAGCACACATGTAGACGTGCCCACTGTGTGCAAACTGGGTAAGTGCAGGCATGCAGTTAATCTAACTTAGTTATGGGTATACCTGTGACTGTCATAACCATCTTATGGGAATCACTTTGCAAGCACCAGAGCCTATTAGCAAAGGGAGTGTAGGTTATATATAGGCTGTTATGTAGGCCACTTGATCCCAGTTGTCCCAAATTAATATCTAGGCAATGTTAATACATTATTATCTGGCATCTGCAGTCAGAGGCATCATTTCAGAACCACTGTGGCTCCCAGTCCTATCATCATTTTGTCCCCCAATGAATCCAATTTAGCATGGTTGTCAGGTGAAAAGTCAACATGTGTCTACAGTTGCTCCTCAGAGCCCTTCTCCGTGCAAAATGTAGAGCGTGACAGTTGTGTCTCAGGTGGCACTGTCGGTAACGGATGTTAAATGCAGATACTTCGCTCTGTGCCCTTGCTCATTTCTGAGGTAGAAGGTTGATTCCCCTGAGCAAATAGGTTAACAGGGAAGCTCAAGGTCTCTTCTTACCTTCTCCACCTGCAGCCGTATCCTCATAAAAATGGAAGAGAGAAACCCTCTGCAAGGGGTGGGTGTGGGGGAGGGTGGGATTTGCACAACAGTGGGTTCATGAAGAAGAGAGGGCAAATGCTTCTCCATCCCCTTCCCCAGTGACACCCACAATCAGCTTTTGCTAGCCACAGGAACCCCCTCCTATGGGTTTTCATGTCTTTACACAGTGCCAAACAGTCTGGGAAGACAAGCCAGCCCCTGGGGTAGGCCTCCTAATCCCCAGCTATACCTGCTCCATATTACTCTAGTCGTTCTCTCACCACAGAGAAAAAGCCTCCTCTCTCCTGTTGCCTCTGAGTGTGTTCATATGTGTTTTCATGGCTTTTGTGTGTGTGTGTGTGTGTGTGTGTGTGTGTGTGTGTGTGTGTAATGTATCGATTTGTCATTGGTTAAGGCCCCTCTCCCTATCAGCGATGGCTGACTGTGATGATACACAAACTCTCCAGACATGTGATTCCAGTTGCAACAAGTCTGGAGAGCTTGTGAGAAATTAATGGCCAGCTTTCTTCTAATTTGGCATCGTCAATCACTGGAATCATTTATCAGCTCACGATAGACCTGTGCCTATTGCTCATTTATAGTATGTGACCCTTGATAAATACTCAATGGCAAAGAAAATTTGAAATCTTTGGGGACAACTCTGTGGCGCTTTGGGGGGCATTCTAATATAATAAAAGCCTTACCACTTCTGGCTGTGTGCCTGTCTGTCTGTAATGCTTTGGGCCAACTGCACATGTGCGGCCTGGAGCCTTCCAGATGGAAAGACAAGACAGGCGGAGATGGTTGGCGGCTAGGCTGTGCTCCCCACTGTGGGGCGTGGCAGGGGGGACCGGCCATGCGGGGGGGCAGTGGCTTGCAACCATGCAGGGGTAGGGGGGCTGTGGCTTGCGGCCGTGCTGGAGGGGCATGGTGCGCTGCCGCAGGGTGCCAGGTGGGGAGTGGGCACAGGGGTGCAGGCAGTGTGCACTGGCTGCAGCACATGGCCAAAGAGTGGGATGCACCCCCCTGACCAGACCCTGTGTGCTCTCTGCCACACCCCAGGGCCAAGCCCCACTCCACGCGGCCACAGCTGGCGGGTGCTCCCCCCGCCATGGCTGCTCCCCACACCACGTCCTGCAGCCACGCACCATGCCCCCTGCACACACTGCGCCACACCCCGAGGCTGCTCCCTGAGCCATACAGTCACAGCTGGCAGGCACTCCCTGTGCCGTGGCTGTGTCTTGCGCCACTCCTCTCGCACAGCTGTGCACCACACCTCCCCATGCACCCTGCGCCACACCCCAGGGCCCTTCCCTGGTGATTTATTAATTCCAGCGAGCATCTGTCTACATAACTCAAGCCAAAGATACACCTACCAACCAGCATAGGATTTAGGCCTCAACCCCTGTCTGTCTTAGGTTGTCACAGGAGCCAGTCTTCCTCCTCCAGCCCATCACCCAGCAGGGCATCCATCACCTGACCTTCCTAGCCCAGTCTAGCAATGGCCCGGGGTTGTCAGGTCCCTTGTCCTTGGAGGGAAAGACCACCATGTTGCAGGGGATCTTATTCCTTTGGGAACTGGTTGCTGGGGCTGTTCTTAGGGGCTGAGTCGAGAACCGTTGTATTGATCTTTCTGTCAGAATTGAAATCAGTTGCACTGAGGGTGTTTGCACCTTTTATTTCTGACAGGGCTAGGGAAGGAAACCTCTCCATTATTCTGCATGGTTTGGTACCACTCAGAGGAGCACAACACGGCATCCAAAGACCAGTGAGCTCCAACACGGCATCCAAAGACCAGTGAGCTCCAACACTTACAGCGACATCCTGGGGGAATCAGTTATGAAGTAAATCACCTGATGGTCTGAAGTCCCTGGGAGCCAAGAACCTGCAAAGATCAGACGGTGTGTATCCAGGTGCCTAATGGAGATGTAGGAACCTGGGGTTGAAAATGGTGTGAGGAGATGATGCACCAACACCATAACCCAAGTGGAAAGGGGCAAAGACAATGGGAAGGTAGTAACGAAGGAGGAAGAACAGGTGGAAGGGCCAGGAAAAGAGAATGAAATGGAGAATAAAGAGGGCACGAGGAAAGAAATATACTATTTGCAAGGTTGTCTTTTGGGCATCTGGAATCCATCTTGGGCAGGTTTACCTATGTGGCTGGATAAGCACTGAACTTAATCCTCCCATTACTTATCTCCAAGAGATATTTCTAAGCCCTCGCTGATCCCAAGTGCTCATAGGCATTCTGGTCTCGGCAGCACACTGAAGCTGCAGTTTGAACACAGCAGAGTGGATACATCTCCTCAGCAGGAGGAGACACAGCTGGGAATGATAAGACAAAGAGCAAAACAAGAACTGCCAGGTCGACTGGTAAGTCAAACAGGTGCTGGGGCCTTGCTCAGGATCTCAGGATATGGTGGACAAGAAGAGGGGAAATCTTACCTGTAAAATGTTGCTTTGAAGCAGTTGAGAGGAGAATAGGAGACACTGATTAGTAAGAAGGATGAGTGCACAAGGTGATGGGGGGTAGAGTTGTAGGAAGTCATATTATAGTGATCAGTAACTAAGCAATTATGCATTGCTCAGCTGAACAAAGTGGGTACTTGAAGTGCTGTAGTAATAATGATGTAAAAAACACAGACTATGCCACGAAAACAGAACAAAATACTTCCTAAAGGCCCATTGATTTTAAAGGAATTTACCATGATGGCCCAAACTGAAGACAGCTGTGGCAGATGAGTGTTTTGTTGCTTGAAGGCCTGGATGAAGTCTGGTGAAGGAGAATCCTCCTTAGTGCAAGCTAAGCCTGCAGTCTGAAGTCTTCTAGGTATTTAATGATAGGTGACAGGTCAGTATGATCATGAGCAGCAAGCGCTGGCTTTCCCTGTGCGTCCTCACCTGCACAAATCATTCTCAGGATACGCTTTAGTGTATAGCATATGCCAGGAACATACCACCTACTAGTGCCTTCCCTTGTGCAACAGGCTTAGGGAACTTAGCTGAAAATGATCATTTTCTTGCAGAAGCTTTGAACTATTCCCAATAATTTAATAGAGAAAGAGAGCATAAGGGAGTTCAGCTCTGGAATTTGTTGGTCTTGCTCAAAAAATCCTTATATTGTTCTTTTATATATATACTTTTTATAAGATTTTAGCATAAGGTCTGTAGACTCCCACCTATTATATTTCTGTAGGGCTTTTCCATAAGGGAACCATGCTTTTAGATTTTACTAATATACGTATCTGTTCACAAGTAACCAGCAAATATACTGAACCGGTCAGCTGTCTTTATGCAGGCTAGAAAACCACCGTTAACATCAAAACAAGGCAGATTCATTCTAGTGACTTGCTTAGCAGCCAGGCTGCTATCCACCCCCACCCCCCTCTTCTCTTTAGGTTATGGGGAAAAGACATACTGAAAACTTTGAGGTCTGATTTCCCTAAATAATTGAGAGATCCAAGAGTTATGAAGACAAAACTGGGTGATGTGCCATCTGTATTCAATGTCCAGAGAAAAGGAAGGCCATGCATGAAGTGTCAGAATCACAGAATCACAGAAAATGAGAGTTGAAAGGGAGCTCAGGAGGTCACATCTAGTCCAACCCCCTGCTCAAAGCAGGACCGGCCTCAACTACATCATCCCAGCCAAGGCTTTGTCTGGTCAGGTCTTAAAAACCTCAACTAGAGTCCACAACCTCTCTGGGTAACCTGTTTCAGTGTTGCTAATGCTTGTAAAATTAAATTGGCTATTCATGAATCAACTATTTCATAGAATCCTAGGAAATTAGGGTTGGACGGGACTGCAGGAGGTCACATCTAGTCCAACCTCCTGCTCAAAGCAGGACCATCTCCAATTATGTCATCCCAGCCAAGGCTGTATCTAGCTGTGTCTTAAAAACCTTCAAGGATGGAGATTGCACAAGCTATCTGGGTAACCTGCTCCAGTGCGTTACTACCCTCCTCATGAGGATATTTTTCCTAATATCTAACCTAAACTTCCCTGACTGCAACTTGAGACCATTGCTCCTTCTTCTGATATCTCCCACTGCTGAGAACCGGGAATCCATGGGTGCTGATGGTGAATTTCTGAGCGTTGAGTTCTGCGGGGCAACTGATCCAGTCAGGCCAGTGGGCATCCAGATTGGCACGTTAAAGATCTGCTTTGGAAACTGTGGGAAGACCTGTGTTTACTGTTCAGGCTTTGAGGGCTCTAACCCTATTTCTTTTTAGCTATCTTAATAGGGTGAGATTGGAACAGCCCTTTGAAAACAATGGGAGTTATCTAAGTACATGGTGTATGAACCTGGCACTTTACCTAAATTAGCTGGACAGCTCAATATTGTGTGTCTTTGTGCTGTAAATAGCACACATCATGTTCTGCCCCAACAGCAGTGACGGTGCGGCACAGATTTCTCCGAGAGCAGCGCAGCAGTGATTGTGCTTTGGGCCATACCGGGCAGCACAGACTTAATCGGAGCATGGCAGGGCGGTGACACATTCTGCAGGCTGCAGCTTGGTGCAAGCTGTCTGAGGCGCAGCAAGGTGGCATGGTGACGCACAGCTCTAACCCACAGCAAAGGGACATGCCTTTACCACGTGCTTTGTGGCAGAGTGGTGACTGCATGGGGCATCATAATGCAAGATCCCCTTATGTGGAACAATAAGATATATCGAGTACATCTGATATAACACCTACTCTGCAGCACAGATATCCTCTCGGTGCACAGCAAGTGCAAGCAGTGACCACAAGACACGTGGTAGCTTTGGACATTGTGTTGCTGGGTTCTCCCAAGGTTTTGGAAGTGCCCAAGACCTCCAAAATCAGCCTCACGATTTGATGAGGTAGCTATTAGCCTTGAGAGCAGATTGGCATTTTTGAATGGCAAAAGGGTCCTCCCCGGGACATGTCTGGCCTCCAGATTTGCTTGTTGTTCTTAACACTTCCATTGAAACAGTCCGTGACTCATAGGTTCATTTGCTCCCTGTCTTTTGTAGCTGCTCCCCTTGCTTGGCCATTAGAGACAGAGTCAACAGCCTCCCAGGCCTCGTGTGGGGCTTCCTTAGCCTTTGGATAATTATGTTTTGAGATCTTCCCTGTACCACTATAGTAGCAAGAGCTAAAAAAAAGCAATATGCAATCAATTCTCAGTGGACATTATCCAACTCCCAGCTATGCAGGGTACTGCTTATGACACTGAAGTGACCAAAGATCTTTTTGACTTTGTATATCCTTTATTCTTCCTCTTTTTCTAGTGATGGTGATGTTCCAAGTTAGCACTGAACAGGCTCTGTAGCAAAGGCAGCAAGAAGAGACATGTTGTACCAGCTATGCTCATCTGTGTATGGCTTCATTTGTTACTCAGCTTGAGAAACACATAGAGAAACTGTATCTGACTGGACAGGGGAGTTGAAGAATAGTTGAAACTCTTGGGTTAAGCCTGTTAGGAAGCTGGATTTACCTGGTATTTAAGGAAAATGAATGAGGCTAAAACTCCCACTTGCTTGGATGCATGGAGTAGTTAAGAGGGAAGCAGTAGAGAAGACAGTGGGATGACAGAGCTGGGGCTCTTCCTTCTTCCAGTGACTCAGTGTGACCTTGGAAAATTGCTTAGGCTGTGATTCATCAAGGTCTGTGCAACTAGTCACCTGCTTTTAGGCAAATATGCACTGGTACCTTGCTGAACCAGAGCTTAGATTGTGCTGTGCTTTTGCTCTCCTCATCTGGGGCAGACTTTATTATGAATGATAGTGCTCTACTCCCATTCAGCCTGGGCACCCACCATCTAGGAAATAGTCTCACAGACAGGATATCTGAAGTTACTGAATAGGTTGGGTCCCTTAAAAATTGTGCTGATAGTACCTAAAGCTGTCAGGGAGGATCTGATATTTCATCTGTTTGAGTCATGATTCAAGTATGTGAGAAAGAAGCAAATGAATTGGTAGCTGATTATTCTTGCCTCTGCCCCCACACCTGCTAAGAAAAGGGCCATGCAATAGCTTTACGTAAGCCTGCTATGCTCTGATAGGCTTTGCCATACTGTGTCCTCTGGCAACACAAAGCACCTGCAGAATGAATTGCACTGGATAACACTGTTTGGGGAGTGGGGAGATAAATGCAGGTGCATTGGGACTTGGCTCCTTGGCTGGAAGGGACCTAGTCAGTCAGTGGAGGAACCACAGTCTCTCCAGATGCAATGGGAAGAGCATGGTTTCCATCAGTGGGTTTATGCGGGCCATGAGGAAAATCTGTCAGGAGACACAGGGGGAGGAGCAGTGATGTTGAGGCATGAGGGAGGAAAGTCAGTCACAGAGTGTATCCAGAGTGGGCAGATGGTGTGCTTGGGGGTCCCTTTGGGATGAAGCATATTTCTGGAGAATCATTACTGCTCAAAGTTAGACCATTTGATTGGTTACAGGGGTGGTGCGACGGGTGTGGAGAGCCCTGCAGATAGTTACACATCTGAGTAACTTGGCCCGTATGCAGAGAAATTCCCTTCTGTGGTGGAAGATCAGTTTTCAGTTGAGCCTCATAAGAAGGGACTGAATATTTAGAGGACCATTGGCCTTACATTTGCCTTCTGTCCCTTGTCAGTAGGGCTGGTTAAGCCAAGAGGTCTATTTACATGCATGGAAAGACTTGCATGTAGAAGTGTGTGCCGCCCCGGGACCTTAGCTAATAGGGTCCTAAGTGCACCTGCACAGCACACCCGTAAATGCTGAGAACAGATGTTTGGGGAATGGCAACATAACAGAATCATTGAGTTGGAATATACCTCAAGGGTCATCAAATCCAAACCTGGCAGGAATGAAGGATGCACTATTTCATATCCATCCCAGGCTTACCTAGCTTCTCCTTAAAAATCTCCAATCAAGGAGATTCCATAACTTCCTTAGGTAAGTTGCTCCATTGCCCTCCTATTATGACAATAAGGAAGGGGTGTTTTTTTTTTGAGATTTAATCAGTTTTTTTCCTTTGTGCAGTTTAAACCCATTGTTTCACATCCTGCCCTTTTACAGCAAGGGGGAACCATTTTTCTTCCTGTTCTTTACGGCAGTCTTTCAACTACTTGAAAACTGCAATCATGTCTTCCCCTTTAATATTCTCTTCTCCAAACTAAATACGCCACGTTTCCCAATCTTTCCTCAGACAGTCTGGATTCCAACCCTTTTCTCATCTTTGTCGCTGGCCTTTGGATACTCTTCATTTTCCTTATGTATTTCCAGAAAGGCAGACCGAGAACACCATACCACATCCCAGCTGAGGCCTAACCAGAACCAAGTAGAACACGACTCTCACCTTCCATGTCTTACATGCTATACTCCTGATAACGCAGCTGAAACTAAGACTACTTTTTATGTGACTGCATCACTTTGCTGACTCCCATAGACCAAAACCCCTAGATCCGTCTCAGCAGTACCAGTTACCCTTCTTGCCAATTATCTCCCATTCTATATTTATACATTTGGTGTCCCCCCCCCCCATAAATATAGCACCTTGTATTTATAAATAATAAGGGACCCTTGTTATGAATACTCAGGAACCTGGATGAATTGGTATAAGCTGGGTACTAGCAAAAATATAAGTTTTAACCTTGGGCAGCGGCAGCAGCAATCCCCCAATTCAAGGATGATTTCTACCATGACTCATTGGTGGGTCTTGGGGTGACATAAGAATCCAATCCTTGAGACGCAGATCTGTCCACAGACGTTGTAGGTCTTTTTGCAGGGGAGAATAGGTGGTAAGCCAGGATGTCTCTCCTTTTCCTTCCTTCGCTCCCTTTTTCTCTGTTTTGAGGCGACACACTTAGCCTCAAAGCAGGCTGCCACTTGGCCGAGATTGAGACCGTGGTGTCATTGGAGTTGGTTAGCAACTCTTGACGTCATTGTTTGTTTTCTCAAGGCAAAGTTTTAATATAGCCAAGTGTAAGATCATATATCTAGCAGCAAAAGAATATAGTACATACTTACAGGGTAAGGGTATTATATCCTAGAAAGCAACGACTGTCAAAAAAACTTTGAAGTCATCATGTTTAATCAGATGAAGGTAAATTCTATATAGGTGGCCAAAATAGCTATCATGGGGCTTGGTGTATAAATAGGGTGTGACAGCTGAAAATTGTGTGTGTGATAAAGGTGCTTGCTGAAGGCTCTATGAAGATTAGACCAAGTGTTTTTAGACCAAGTGTTTAGATATTAAGCTATATGTTGTTGCCAAGAGCCTAATTAAAGTTTAAGATGTAGTGAGGCCTTGTATAAAGTAAGGCCTAGTAAATTTAGCAAAGCCTTGATAACGTACAGCCATTAGTCCAACAGGCAAAGGTATAACAAGAGCCAGTGATTAGAAGTTGAAGCCAGACAAATTCAGGCTCAAAACACAATGCACACTTTTAATAGTGAGAGCAATTAATTACTGAAACAACTCACTAGAGATTGTGGTGAATGCGCCAACATTGGTTTTTTTTTTTCCTAGCAGGTATGCTCTACTTCAAGCACAGATATTATACTCCAGCAGGAATTAATTCATGGGGGCACTAATGCCTGTGTTGTGCTGGAGATGAGACTAAAGGGTGACAATGGTCCCTCCTAGACTTGCCCTGCACAAATCTGTAGAAATCATGATGTCTACATTTGGGTAACTTAATAGTAAAAGTTCCAGAAGAGTTAATGATTGTGAAAACCTTAGTTGAGATTCCTCCCTGGAGATTGGCAGAGCTCAGACAAACCACAGAGAAGAGCAATGGTTGGGTGTTTTCTTTTTCAGAGGTTTAGTATTAGAATCCAATAGGTTGTTACGATAGATCAGAATTAATCTGTATTGTACACAGCTTGTAACATTATCTTATGGGTAACCTGCTTATAGTGAAATTCTGAGTGATTATCTATTGAAGTCAGTGGAAATGTTTCCATTGCCTTAAATGGGTATGAGCTCAGGAGCACAGCAAAATTAGAAGAGCAGTCCCAGATTGTGTAAATTAACTGCAACAAATAATTTTAAATTCTAACTACGGTTTAGATTTCCCTTACTGGGTTTGCTGCAAAACCCACTGAAGTCAGTGGAAAGACATCGTCTGACTTTGTTGGGAACTAGATTTGGCTACTTGTGAAGTACAGTTGTTCTGGGTGTTGACAGTGGGTTAGAAGAAGGATCTGTTTTCACATCCAGATATTATCAAATCATAGCCTATATATTCAGACAGAACAGGGACTTCTGGCAGCTGGCATGGGTAGATAACATCATAGACCCCACATGCAGGCAGTCTCCAGCATGTAGAAAGAAGGAAAGCCCTCAGCTAGCTCTGCAATGATGCATAGCATCGGAAGAATTTCTCTATTGCTCTAGTAGCATGCTCCATGCACAGAGGCGCATGAGAATTGATCACCCACTGCATTAGCACAAGCAGCGTCTCTTACACCCACTGCATCTGAGCAGGGAAAGTCTTTAATGCCAAGTGAACCTGGCTCAGAAATGTGGTCTATATCACAGTGCTGGATTTGAAGCAGCAGACTGTGGTCACTTTTAGCATTAGGAAGTGGTCAGAGGCTCTGTAGGGTATTTGTTAAGACTGTTTTCATCCTGCACTAAAAGTATCTGTATGGCTAAGTACAGACAGTCAAACACCCAAAGCTGAATCGATTCACTCTTCACAGCTTTGTCTGAGCTGCATAGATTGAACTGATAAGCAAGTGAACAGGCATTCACTTTTGATTCCAGAAATGCAGCTACATGACTGCAGTGACCCAAGCCAGAGGCTGGGGGGTGCTAGAGCATGCCTCACTGCTTGGCTGGAGTACACAGCTTGGGCTGGAATACACAGCAAGGGGAGGGGGAGGAGGAGGAGGAGGGAGGGGCTTGTAGGAGAGGTGCAGAGGATCCTGGGATGCTGGGGGATTGTGAGTTAACTTGAATCTGGAGGGGATCTGGGACACAATAAACTGATTTAACCTAAATCAATGAAGTGTGATATTGCATCCATAGGTTTATAGATTCATAGAAGTTAGGGGCTGGAAGGAACCTCATGAGATCATCAGGTCCAGCCCCCCTGCTCATAGGCAGGAAAGAAAAGACTGCTGGGGTCAGATGACCATCCATCCAGGTTTATCTTTATACTGGTTTTTCGCCATTTTGAAAGTGGTCTATGTGCATTGAACTTCTGTTGTGTTGCAGATTTGAACCAGTTTACAATTGCTTATACCAGTTTATGTGTAATTTCTGTCCCTAACCTACATGTCCTTGCATGTAAGAACATGATATATAACTTAATGATATGCATTTTACTAAGCATAGCAACATTTGACAACAAAAGCACAAGACTAAGTGTGCATATCCTAGGTACAGGTTTGCATAAATGCTGATAGAACTGGAGTAGTTGTTCACCTGGAGGAAATAGTAGAACTTGTAATATCTATATTCCAACGTTTAAGCCTTAGCAGGTCATGTTTAATATTTTTCTGTAATTACTATGGCTAGAACTATTTTATTAAAGAAATCGGTGACTTTCACTAATACCCCAAAATTCGGCTTTAAGGAAGCCAGAGGATATTATAATGGCTGCACTAAAATCCTGATAGCTGACAACAATGGGTTTAAGACATCTAAAACTAGACCAGATTCAATGCCTTATGGAGTTACTTTGTGTTGGTAGAAGAGTGAAGTAGATGAGCTACCAGGCCTTTTTCCATCATCAGTTTCTGTGATTTCTCAGTATAATGCTATCTCCACTTTCCATCCTTTAGAAAGCTGTGTGTCCCTCCCTCTGTAGGAAAATAAAACCAATTTCATGCTGTGAAAACTTGACTTCTTATCAGGGCAGCCTGAGAAAGCTTGTAGTGTCACTGGTCTTCATTCCTCTCGCTAGTCTGTTGGATGCCTTTCTCACTTTGGAAAATAGTGATGACCTGCTTAGGATGGAGCTGCTATGTGAGGGAAATTCTGAAAGGGCTTTAGTGCCTGTGGTGCTTCAAGCAGGGTAGAAGCATGGGGTGAGAAGAATATGATTATTCACCTGGGCCTTATAACATCTTCATTTTGTAGTTGTACTCTGGACCTGAAGCATTAGGAAATGAGGAAGAGCTAGCTTGGCTGTATCTACCAGGGGGAGGCAAAGGAGAGGAGAATTTGGCCTGCAGGGTCTCACAGTGAAACAATTATAGGCCTTGTTTATACAGAGGAAAATTGACTGGCATAGATATATTCCAGAATAACTAATCTGCAACAGCTATTCTGGTACAATTTAGCTATTCTGGAACAACTCCACCATGCAGAATAGTTATTCTGGAATAAAGCCATGTTCTCTGTGGAACACTGGGCACGTGTACACATTAATTAATGCACCATAGTTACTGCAAATTAAGTTTAGTGTTTGGTTAATGAGCAGTAACTCATGCTAGTGCACAGTAGTGCTGACACACGGTCTTTAGTGATGCTTACTGTGCAATAGCTTATAGATTCATAGATGTTAGGGTCGGAAGGGACCTCAATAGATCATCGAGTCCGACCCCCTGCATAGGCAGGAAAGAGGGCTGGGTCTAGATGACCCCAGCTAGATGCATATCCAACCTCCTCTTGAAGACCCCCAGGGTAGGGGAGAGCACCACCTCCCTTGGGAGCCCATACCAGACCTTGGCCACTCTAACTGTGAAGAAGTTCCTCCTAATGTCCAATCTTAATACTACTGTGCAGTAGCATATTACCATGGTTTTTGCCTGGCATGCTAATGCACAGTGTTATTAGGCTACTACGCAATTAGCATCTCATGTAGATGTGCCCAGTGTATCTGAACACAGCAGTTATTTCCAAATTATCATGCTATTAATTTGCCCCTGTTAGAGAACTTCGTAAACTCACTTTACATACTAAATTAAGAGGGGAAAAATTTGTGATAAAAGCATGGAGAATGCATCCCTGTTTTGAGGCTCCGCAGAGGCTGATACACAGTTTTATGTCTTGTTTGGGCCTTGTTTTGAGAGGATTAGATGGTATGAAGGGATGGTGCCAGTGTGAAGGCACTGTAGGGAATTTCACCCTCAATGTCAAGCGGAAAAATATGCTCACTGACTACCATGCAAGTTGGGTCTGTTTCACAGGCTGATCTGAAGGTGTTTTGGAGGAACTTATTTCATGAACAATTTCCTAGGTGAATGGCTTGCAGTTTCTGTTTTGTTTGGGTTGATTTTCCCAGTTGTGTCTTTTATTGCACAGATGAATACTCATAGATTTGGCAATGTCACCTTCTTCAAAGTGCTTTGTTTGATTGGTTGGACAGTCAGATTTTCTCCTACTGTAAGTTTCTAACTCTCCTAGGCTAGGTACAGACAGTCAAAAAGCCCGAGGCTGAATAAATTTAGTCTTTGCAGGTTAGTCTAAACTGCACAGATTAAATTGACACAGAAGTGAACAGACATTTACTTTTAATTCATGCCTGCCCTCCAGCAACTCTCTGGCTGTATGTTCACTTGCTCTTCCTGCTGTCCCCCAAGGTTTCTGGGAGTTGCAGTCCAGAATTATAGCAGCAGGACTCTGCAGGGTTGCTTATCACTTCCTCTTCCTGCTTCCAGGTGCCTCTGGGATTTGTAGTTCACAGTTGCAGCCAGCAGTAAGTTTGAGCAGGCAAAGGAGTGTTTAATCCCCCCACTCCCTGGACCCAGACTCCAGCCAGGGTTTGCCTGGGGGGCAGCTTCCCCCCCCCCCCCCCAACTGGGGCTTCCCCCCCCCCTTTTCCCCGCCCCTTATCAGCCAGCCCTCACTGCTCCAACTAGGGTGCAGAGGGGCAGGGCCAGCCCTGTTCTCTGGAGCAGACAGCCCAGCCCAGCCCAGGGCTGGAAAGCATGCTGGGGGACTATCATTTAAATTGAACCAGGAAGGGCTCTGGGACAGAAGTTTCATAAACTGGTTTGACTCAAATCAGTTAAGTCTGATACTGCATTCAGCCAGGTTTATCATAACCAGTTTCAGCCATTTTGAAACTGGTTTATGTGCACTGAGCTTCTGTTCTGTTACAGGTTTAAACCAGTTTCTGATCACTTAAACCAGTTTATGTGCAACTTCTGGCCCTAGCCCTAGAGCTTGAAGACCCTACTTGGTTGTTTTTCCATTGGTTTACTGCTCTTTATCAGGCTAGGGCACAAGATCTGCAAGGTCTCTGACCAAATTCTCAGCAGTGCCAGGGCTACACTGGGCAGAGCTGAGAAAAGTTGGGTGGTAAGGAAAGATGACTTCAAGCCACCTTTCTGTTCTCTCCATTCTGGACCAGCCAGACACCAGATCATCCCTTAACATCATTGAAAGCATCTTAGCAGTGACTGGAAAATATGCCAGATGCCACAGTTCCTTAAGGATCGTGGTGGCACCTGGGGATCAGATGGAGCACTCTGCTCCTTTTCACCCCTGGCATGCTTCCTCCCTACCTCGACGTGCCCCCTACATGAGCAGTGAGATAATTCCCACTAAGCCCCTCTGTTTAGAGGAATCCTCAGCTGCTTCTTTCTGCAGCTCATCTCCCCCGCTACGTCAGCAAAGCAGGTGGAACTGAGGCAAGATTTTGGCCAGATCTACAATATCATGCTGTGTTTCTGGAGTGGTGCATGTCCTTATTTAATCTGGTTTGGTCTGACGTCAGTGCAAATGTAGCAGCAAGCCTACAGGCTGGCTATCATTGTTGTTTTTGCCTGTTGAGATTTCTATGAAGAAAGCCTGCTTGGATTCACAGTACAGTAGCTACAGTCAGGGGCATATCCAATTTGAATTCGAAGCCTCTCCATTCACTTGTTACTTGTTATAGCAGCCCTAAAACGGAGGTAATTGTGGGCTGTGCATGCCTGTCTCATGGTACAATTTTGCCTGGAGCATATATGTAATAGCCCTGTCTATTTATGCATAAATAATTTATTACCTTCAGATTAATTCTGTTTTCCTGATAGGAATTAATGTTTTCTGTCTAACCATCTGGAAGGTCCTCCAGCACTTTCCAATCTATTTTGAAATCCAGGCTGAACTGTAGCCATTTCTGGAGTAGAAAAGTATATGGCCAAGAATCCCTGTCCTGGCAAAATATGCCATGCAGGGACTGTAAAGCCCTAGGGACTGTGCCCCAGGGACTGTAAAGCACAGGGACATTCAGTGATCGCCCGTGGTAAGAGAGCAAGTCAGCATCAAAGACAGCAGTATAACCTGTGTCTCCCAGCTACCTGCTCCATTGCTCTGTCAGCGCTATCAATCTGATTGCAAATGAAGTAGGAAGGGGCAGAGCCTGAAAACAGCTGTGGATTTGTGCCCAGGCTAAGCTGATTAATACTGCCGACTTCCCAGGTTTGGTGCACATGGAGTGGGAGTAGGTGTGCACCTTGAGGGCCTTGCTGCAGAAGAAGTCCAAAAGCTATGTTTAGGTGTTGGTTTGGCCCAGATTATCATAGCATCTGGGAGCCTCAGTTTTCAATACTATTGTCCAAAGCCCCTACAGACTCTGGGCAGTGATTTTGAGGATCATACTCTGAGACTGAAGTACCTGAAGCCCTACTGTAGCCCCCTACATCCTTTTGTGGACCTGGGCCTTTGCTGTTCTGCGCTTGAGAAAAACCATCTGCAAGATGGGGATAATAACTCTTTCTCGTAGGGGGTGAGGATCCAATATTAAAGCTTGGAGCAGGACTCTAAAGGCTACCTCTGCACTAATTGCCAGGCAGATTGGAGATCTACCCTGAGGGCAGGGGGACGTAGTGAATGCTTTCTCATTAATCTTTTCTTCTCTCCTTTCCCTGTTCTTTTCCATCGCAGCCCCTAATTGTACCCCTGAGAGGGGACTTTTGGGAAGAGTAGGCACGTGTGGTCAATTTTGAGAGTTCAGTGAGGCCTTTGCTTTTTCCTCCATGTCATTGGGGTGATCATAGCTTGTTTCCCACCTCCTCACTGCAGAGCACCTGCCCTAACAGCATATAGCCTGCAGGTCCTCTTGTCAGCCCTCCTATAAAACTTGCAGCTTTGGGGTGCATCATCATGGTGTGGCCAACTCTTCTCTTTGCAGACCCAGCGCAGAAAGTCCTGGCCCTGCCTACTCAGACACATTTCTGGGCAGAAGGGGCAAGTGATAGCTTTGGGTTGAAGGTCTGCAGACTGAATGGGTATCACTGCTTCTGCTTCTCTTATCTGTGAGGGTGCTGAGCAGCACCTTATTTTTTCTAAATAAAGATTTTTATGACAGCAGGCAACTCTATCTGCCTGACCATATAGTGCCAGGCACAAATGTGGGAGGAACGGGGACTTGTTCTTATTTGTCTCCATCAGTTCTGCCCACCTGGCCTTCATGTCACCTGTCTATTTTAAAGAGAAGGTAGTTTTAAAGTGAGTCTATATTTCATTCCTGTTTCTGTAAATGTCATGCTTCTTTGGGGACGTTCTTGCCAGGACTATAATGTCATCCTCAGCAGGAGGGATGGGTCTGCACTTTGCAATCGGGGCTTGTCTGCACGTGTGGGTCTTGATGCTCCCTTGGGGTCTTGCTGCACGGGAGTGACAGGGCTCAGCATTTTGGAAACTCAAACTAAGTTTGAGTTGATGGCTTCTCCTATCTGTATCAAGATATTTAAAGCTACAGTTAAGCTTCTAAATTCTTATTAGGCTCTGAAATAAGTGGCCTGCCTTTAAAGAGCTGAGTGCTCAGCAGGGCCCACTGAAAATGGGGTCATTTATTTACATGCTTAAATCTGGATTGCGAAGCTTCATTTTAGGCACCCATTCTTGAAAATCTTGACCTTGTCCTAAATATGGAATTAGGCCCTACGTAGACACAGCAGCTTGAAAGTATAAGCCTCAGTGACGTGCCTACGGTTATACAGGGATCATGATCAGGCTCAGGATTACAGTTAAAAATGATTGGTCTCAAGACTCATACCTACTCCATAATACTATAAACGGGGCAAAATAATCGGGAGAAAAGCTTGCCAAGAGTCAAATAACAGTTTACCTCATTAAGTAATGCTAAGCAGTGACACAGGAGGTCTTGGATAAGATCAAAAGGCACCTAAAATAGCTTGCTATTTTTGAAGGCTCCATGATTTGCCAGTCCTGGGAGCTAGGAAGGACATGCATTTGTTAGGTTTTTATTAGTGAATACAGAGTGAAACAGGGCAGTCTCACTCCCCATCCATGTGGTGGGAAACTAGTAATGGAAAGGATGGTTATGATGGTGGCAATAATGATGTTGTAGTGCTGCTCATCCAAAAATAAAAAAAAACAACATTTTGAATATCTGTGTAAATTAAGTTTGTATACCCCCCCGTTAACTGTTGCAAATATTAAATATAATCCAGAAATGATGTCACCTATACACATATAAGATAATAATAATAATATAATAAGATAATAAGACAATTCTCCCAGACATAAAATAATGTTTGCAATGCCTTCATCCCTGCAAACAATCAGTCACACCATACAGTTTGTATAAAGGAGACTTTACTAATTCAGCATTGTAAAGGGCTTTGACATCTATGTTACACAAACATTTCAGTATCATTGGCCAAGATTTCCAAAAGCAGCTAATGAGTTTTGGATGCTTCATGTTTTGTGAAAGCTCAAAGGGGCCTCTTCAGGGGTCTGAACTTGAATCTAGCTGTTCGTCTTAAACTCGTGTGACCCTCATTCCCATAGTACCCGAGTAATCTCTAATGAATTTATCTTCACAATACTTCTGGGAAATGAGAAGTCTCATCCACCTAATTTTATAGAATGCAGAATGCGGTGAAGAAAGAGCCAACGGATCTTATTTTGCACCATGCTGGTGGAGCAAGGACTTGGGTAGTGTCTTCACCTCTGATTTATCCTTCCTTGAGTCGCATTTGAGAACCACGGTTGCTTATCATTTTTCTTGGGAAATTATTTCCGTATGTCTACAAGAGAAGTCCAACCAACATGTGCCCGTGCTTTCCTATGGGGTATTTGCTCTTCAGCCATCACCGATGAGCCCTGCCATGGGATCTTTCACAGCAAGGGAGCAATGGGCCTGCTTCTGAACTGGCTTCTGCCACTGTTATACAAGGTTAACACCATTAACACCATGCACACAGGCACGACATGACAATCCAGTGCAAGATTTTCTAGATCTTTGCTGCTCCAGAATGAGTTGTTTAATGCGAGGGTATTGTACTGTTGTGTACCTGTCGGCATTTGTATGTCCAATGCTGGGGTCTACGTTGCCCGGCATTCCCGTGATTATGCAGTCACTTAATTTTGAACAGGACAACCCAACTCCTCTTTTAAGGCATCTGCTATGTGTACAAAATAGCATCCTGTTGCATAATGATTTTACAAAGGCATGAGCACATTTCCGACGGGGCTGCTTTGTCCTTTATGATACAGGTAGTTTGCCACATTAGTCCGAAGGCAGGGCTGATATTCATCTTTATAGACTAACTGAATAAGATATCAATAGAGAACACAAGCATTCATGACAATCAGCAAAGCTGGGGATAGTAGAGGGGCACTGTAAGTTTGCTCCGGTTTGGGAAGTTATTAGGAAGCTCTGGCCTACTTATGTAGGATAATCTTTGTATGCAGTCACCAGAGTCACTCGCTGCATCTGCATACTGTACAATGGGATCAAAGCCATCTGTGCTTGGACGTTTCAAGTAAATCACTGCTTTCTCCTTCCCTCTCCATCCTTTTGCATGACAGCTCTTTGAACAGGTCTCTTTGTTGGTGTGGGGTTTAAGAAACTAGCACTTCTCAAGCACGTGGAGAATCCGGGCCCCATAGTGATGATTTGGAGTTAATACAGGATTTTTACAGAAAGTTGGGGCCCTGTGGGGCCAGCTTGGAAGCGGATAAGCTGAAGGATTTGATCTATGGACTAGCTTGCCTTGGTATTTCCGTCGCTGTCTCCCAACTGCAATCGTCGGCTGTGACGCGTGATGACCGGAAGAAAAGTGTCCAAGTTGCATAACAGCCACATGTTTATCACTGCAGATTATCCTGCAGCAAAGGGGTTTAATGCATTTTTATGTAGGAAGGGGTTGGCTTTTTGTATAACAGATTAAAAATCTCTTCTTAATGAGCAGCGTGCATGAACTTTAAAAAATTACGAAGGAAAATATTCTGCAATGACATTTAAAGGCGCCTCAGCCCATGTGATATGCTGTAAATTGCTACCTGCATGATAATCGCAGCAGGAGGTTGCCTCTTTACTCTAGTACAGTGGTTTTCAACCTTTTTCATTTGTGGACATTTCAGATGGAGGTGGAGACCCCTTTGGAAATTTCAAATGGAGGTTGCGAACTCCTTTGAATTGTAAGTGTGGGTAATTGCATACTTTTTGATTGATCATAGTCATCTTTCGTGGACCCCTTAGACATAGTCTGCAGCACCCCCCCAGGCGCCACGGACCACAGGTTGAAAACCAGTACCTTTGTAAAAACTGCAATTGGGACACAAGAGGAAGAAAATGTGTGAGTTCTGGAGTTAGCTGGAGGGTGTGGTGTGCAGGAAACAGGCACGGCAGATTTTGCCAAGTTTATCTAGCTCCATACTCCCTGTAACTCTCCCCTGTTCCTTTGCAATGCAGCACCTTTGGCAGGGACAACTGAGCCCAAGACCCAGAAGAGAGAACATACCTTGGGCCTGGCCTTCTTTTCTGGCTACGGTCCTGCTGGCTGCTGTGGGCTTTCAATGTGCATCCCACTGACACTGCCATTCACAGAAAACCCCAGGCACCAAGGTTGGAGGATAGTGCTTTCATGCCGTCCAATTCCATCCCTTTGGGCAGGATGGTGAAATTTGTGCAGAAAAGGCCTTGGATCTAAGAAGACTGGTCCCCTCTTCACTGAGCTAGGTCTTCCAGCTTGTAGTGGGATTTTTGGAAAGCACCTAATTCACTTCTGCTTGTCTGAAAAGCTTGTCCTCTGGATGCAGACTCAATAGTTAGGATTGCAAAACTGCAACAGAAACTGTCTTGAAATCAAGGTAAAAGTGAGCATTAGAGAAACAGGTGCCTGGAGATCAAGTTGCATATCTTATGGGACCTGGATGAAAATAAAACATAATTTTAAAGTGGATATTTTATTTGAAAGCCACTTTCACCAAGGAATTGAACAACACGACAACATGCATTGCTTTAGTGGGGAAGGATGGGCCTACCACACCTCCACTGTTCCCTGGTAACTGTCTGTGTGCCTGCTCTTATCCCACAGTAAGTGAAAGCTAGACTGGGAAACCGGGCAAAGCAACCACGGTTCAGTTTTCACTTACCCTTGGGGTACGAGCAGGTGCATAAGCAGTTACCACTGACACAGGGCAAGTCTCTTTACCTGCTAATTTGGTGTGAACTGTCTATTTGTCCACAGCCATGTGACTTCTGTAGCTGTCCTGCCATCACTATGCAGGATTTCAATGGACGCCACCTTCAATCTGAGCCATTTGAGGCTCAAACTATGCAGTTTTAGTGCTTAAACTACGCTGTTGTGGCTTCTAACCAAAAAAGTAATGTCTGCTTGGCTTGGCACTGCCACTTTGATCCTAAGAGCTTGAAATAGTTGCTCTGTGCATGAGTCTCATTTACTGCAATGGGAGTTCTGTGCACAGAGCAATTACCAGTGCAAGATTAAGCCTATTAATTAATTAAGCCTTAAGTCGTATTATGTCTATAACAGATGGACACTCAGCCTAGGTATTAAGTAATGTGTGCAGGGGACATAGAGGGTGAAATTTATTCCTGCGCATTAGGTTCGGACAGGCATTAAGTGCATTCATATTAGGACGTTAATGGGATTTAGGTGGGGTAGAGCATTTCTATAGCTCCTCTTCAGAAGGGGACATTTTCTTCATAGTGAACGCAGCAAGGACTGTGTGAACTTCTGAACCTCACTCTTCTAAAACCAAAACTAGACCAAAGCAGGAAAGAGGTAAGGGGAAAAACTTTGGAGCCAATTTGAAATTTTAGTGATGTTTTTTCATACAAAGTGCAGTACAGCAGCCACTCGCTTCAACTGGCTACACTATGAGCTTGGCGCAGTTTGGGTTTAGTTGCGTTTTGAGTAGTTTGCTAGCCAGGTGATAGGTTAGGTGCCTAAAGACTTTGCAAGGTGTAATATCCTAGAGGTAATTTAGTACTGAGGACCCATCATCTCAGGTTAACTAAGTAACTATGTTGTAGTAATTCCCCTTTTTGTGATCATCATTGATGTATGTGGAATTCACCCTGGATGCTTAAATCCTTATTACTTTTCCATCCTTTCTTTCCCCAGACCAACTTCTCTCTCCCTCCTTGTTTGCTGTTTGTAGTTTAATTCTAGGACAGACTTTTAACTGCATTGGCTTTCAATCTGCTTTTCAGTTGGCTGTGCGTAGAGCTCCGACCTATTCAGTGGAAGGAGGGAAAGGCATGATATGGGCAATTAAAAATGTGCTGCTGAGGGGGATTTTTTGTTGGTATTTTTTTAAATAATAATTATAAGCCAAGGTACTGTGAGCAAAATTTAGATTTTTTTGCAGTTCACTGCAACTAGAATCTCAGGGTCAGACTAGACGACAGCTCAGAAGCTGTTGAGTGTACTGGTTCATGCTCTCCAGCCAGCTTGGGAACAATAATTCATAGGATCTTGCAATGAGTCATTTGTATGAGAGTGGCTAGAACATGCAAATAAACCCAGGGGCTCCACTGAATTCACGGTCCTACAGAGTACGAGACAGCGCTGGCCCCAAAGAGCTCACAGTCTATCAGGGGAATACAAGCAAAGGGTTAGAGAGGAAACAGAAGCACAGAGAGATCAAAAAGGCTTGCTCTAGAGCTCACAGCAGAGCCAAGACTACAGCCCAGATTTCCTGAGTCCTGTGATAGTCCCCTATATTCTAGACCAAGCTGCCTCCATAACTGAGTAACAATCCCTATTTATATAGAGCTGTTGGTATTTTGATGATGATGATTGTTTCATAGTTTCTAGGGTTGGAAGGGACCTGAACAGATCATCAAGTCCAACCCCCCTGCCCTGGGCAGGAATGAGTGCTGGGATCATAATGCCCCAGCCAGATACCTATCTTATATCCTCTTGAAGACTCCCAAGGTAGGGGAGGGCATCATGATGATGATGTTAAAAAAAAAAGAGGGTTCTTCTAATAGGCAAAGGAGAGGGCATGTATTCAGGGCACCTGCACTGATTGGGGGCTGAGGAGAATGGAAGTCAGTATTTGCCAAATGCAAAAAGACAACATTTGACAACACTTGGAGACTGTTGTATCTCATCTTCTAAGAGACAAACACATTGGAAACCAAACCACATCTATACTATAAAGAGTAGCGGGTAGTACTTAGGGATGTATTTGGCAGCCGTGTTGGTCTGAGACAAAAAGAAATGCAAAACTTGTACCCTTGGTTCGGAGATGATACATTGTATTAGACCAACTAAGAAATCACAAAAAAATGCGCTTTTTCTGCAAGCTGTCAGGCGCACACCCATCCGCAGGCTCAGGGAAAATTAAAAGATGGTTAAAAGTCCCCATAGGTAGAAAATAAACTTCATTTTTGTACAGTGGAAGCTGAAGGTGGAAGCCTGTTCCTCTGGGTCCATGAGAGTGTGTTTGTGCAGATAAGGTACCAAGATATCTGCTCTTTGTGCAGATAAGGCACCATATCCTTCCCTGGTGGTAGCAGATGGCAGACAGGCAAGGACCTGTAGAAATCTTTCTTGTTGTTCATCAATGAAGTTTAAATCCAAAATCCAATTCACAATCTTCCATGTTTCAGAGATGTATTTGGTAGCCGTGTTGGTGCTGGGTGGTACTTGGAAGTCACTGAATATGCCATTAAAATGAACATAGCAATTATTTTCTACTTTTCATAGATGTGCTAGGCAATTCCCAGACAGAAACAAAGGCCTGCTCACTCCAGGAGGAGCTCGCACATTAAAGGCACAGACTCTGTACATTAATGATAAAGTCACTGCTGTGCCCGCAGTGTAGTGTAGACATACTAACTTTCGACGAGCTTGTAGCTCAGCATAGAGTGTAAAACCACCTGGGGAAGCTGAATCAGTATTTGAGCAGACATCCTGTGCTCACTTCCGTACTGCCACACCTGGACTCTTCTTGGTACCCAAACTAGGTAGCTTAAAGCTAGTTCTGGCATATCTACTGGGACTACAGAGCAGATCTGTGGTAAGATCTCAGAGATGGCTGAATGGATTGAGCGGAGGAGGGAGGAATACAACATGTTACTAGACGGCTCAGTTTTGTTTTTGGAGTCAGTGAGATGGATTCCTTGCAAGCAGCCTGGTAAGCTCACCAGCCTTGGTGGTGGCACCCTTCAACTATGGGAGGCTGCCTCTTGAACCAGTGGCAGTGAAACCATCTCTGCAGGGCAGTGGGGGCACGTGCATTATTAGCCCACCTCTGAGCTTGATGTTTTGTGGTTTTAGTGCCTTAAGGTTTGCTGGGATGTCAAAGCACTACTTTTTCAAGCTGTACAATCTTATTCCTAATAGCTAACGGTGGCTAGAAGTATTACACACAGCAGTGATTTCTTTTCACGCTTGCTTTTTCTTGCAGGTTGCTCCAGTAGCAGAGGAAAAGCTGATGCCCAAATTGAACTGCAAAGTTAGTGAAGTAATGGTCAAGAACTTGCCACCAGGGAAAAACCCCATCATCATCCCTCCAGGTGGAAAGATGGGGAGTGAGTCCAGAGCCATTAATTTCCACCCGCCTTCTCCAAGAATTTCAGAGGCTAAGAACAAGGGGGAGAAAAAACTCCGGGCTGAGAAACTAAAGAAAGAGGGGGCCACTTCTCCCAACCTGTCTCGTGCGAATGAGGTGTGCAGCACAGACAACCTTGCTCTGAAAAGGCCGGTGAAGCTGGCTCCTTTGGAGATTCCCCGGGACGTGAAAGAAGCCCAACTCCAGAAGATTATGAGCATTCAGGCAGAAGCTCAAAGGGCTGCTCTCAAGCTAGCGACAACTGGCTCTGCCAGCAGTGAGCCCCATGTGAAACGGGTGAAAAATCTGGCCCAGGTAGAACTGGAAAACCTGCAGAAGATAAAGCTGAATGAGAAGGTTACACTAGAGAACAAAGATCAGCCCCGTTCACCGAAAGGCACCAAACCCTTGTATAAGGTGCAAATTATCTTGCCCCCAGAGACAGGCTCCAAAGTGGCAAAAACTTCAGATGCTGAAGATACCCCAGTGACATCCCATAAGCAGTTAACCCCCAAAGCCAAGCAAGATGCTACACAAGTACCCGACCCACACGAAGAGGCCAACATTCCCAATGGTAGCCCTAGTCCTTGCCAGACCACTGCCCAGCGCCGCCTCAGATTAAGGCAGATGAAAGAGCAACAAGAAGAGCACAGTATAGCCAAGCCCTGGAAGGCCATGGCTCCAAACACAGAGGAGGCAAAGCAGAAAATCGTGGGGCAACGAACACAAAAGACCCTCACTGATGCAAGCAGGCTCGTGGAGAACCTGGCCAAGAAGCACAGGGAGCGAGGAGCTGGGCAAAATGCGGGTGGTGGAAACACCCTTGAGAGGAAACAATCTACCCGAAGGATGGCTGTAGGGGACATCATCCAGGTGGATGAAGAATGAACTTGGTGCCCAAGTTCCTCCCTGGATGCTGCTGCTCCGTAATTCGGAGCCTGAAGACAAACACGAGCATTAGGCATAGATGCAACACCTGCTGAATAATGTACATTAGATCTGCCCATCGCTCAGCTGCCAGGTGAATGATGCCACCATTTTGTAGAGCAACAGTATGCAATAAAAGTCATTTTCCCCTGTTCATTGGCCATACCTCATTTTCCCACGGACAAATAAGCAGAATCCTTCACAGGCCAACCCTTAGGTTAGAGAGTTTGCTTGATTAACTGAGACCCAAGATGTTGGGATGGGACTAATGAATGCATTGCAGAAAAAGAGGGGAGGAAACCAGCCAAGAGGGGGAACAGATTTTATCTCCAGTCCTTTAAGTGTATCGGGGTGAGGAAGGCAGACAAGTAGCAAGTGGGAAGCTGCTGTTTTATATGCTTTGCCAGGAAGGTGGAAGTTTCCACGAGGACGCTCTGCATCCCGTTGTCTCTCCCTAGCACTTTCACACAGAGAGAGCTGACCACTTGCAGAGAAGAAAGCAGGCTACGGCACAACAGCATTAGTGCTACTGAAATAAAATACGTTGTCCTCAAACCTGCATCTGCTGATAAACTGCAGTCATATCAACCAAGAGGCAATAAACCCGGAGGCTGTGCATTCAAGATGTTATAAATAGAATCAAGTGAGCTTTAACTGTCAGCTACAGCACAAGAAATTGTAAAATTAAATAAAAAGCCGGAGAAACTCAGGGAGATATTTTCCAAGTGGTGCTCAGGGAGTGGAATAAATTAGTAATGCAATTCCCATCGAGTTCCCTGCAGTCCAACAGCTTCATTTCTAATTCATTCATTATGGTTAGTTAGAGAAATTGTATATAGGGAACTCTCATCCTATGATGGTAGGGAAGATTTAGATGTGTCCAAGTATGAGTAGGCAGGTGGTGTAGTCTCTGATTACAACGTTAGTGAGAGCATTATTAGAATGATATGCCTGGCTCTGAAGTCCACATGTTGCAAAGGATGTTGGGAAACTAGAAAGCCTGGAAAACATAAGCAACCCCATATGTGAGAGAGAAGAAGCTTGATCTATCTAGTATGCCCAAAGAAGGGTCTGCTAGAGAAAAGACTGCTGATAGAAGATGGCTTTTTAATGTAGCAGAAAAGGTATAACAAGATCCTGCAGCTAGATAAATTTGCACAAGATACAGGTGTAATTTTTTTCAAAGTGACATTAATGAAGTGGTTTACTGATCGGTGTTATGCAGGAGGTTAGATTAGACTATTATAATGGTGACCTCAGGCCTTAAAAATCTATTAATCTATTAATTCCTCTCTTATTTCTCCCAGATTTATAAACCCAGTCTATCTGGAAATGTGATGTTATATATTTGTTTCCGTAGTGTGTAAAATTTTCAGCAATAGAAAAAGTATGTGATGATAGCAGCAGGGGAAAAAAGGGTACTTTCTTGTATTGTTCTTTAACAACGCTAAAGCCTACGGGCACTTTTACATGTGCCCAAGGAGGAGGGGGTGCCCTTTAATTGGAGCAGCTCCGAGAGCTTCTTTAATTAAAGCCCTGCAGCGTCTCATGTCCCCATGCTTCAAAATGGTGCTGGGCGAGCACCTGACCTAAAGCTCATTCAACGACCTCATTTAAGTGCCCCCGCCGCCATTTTTAAGCTCCAGGAAGCTGATACACAAGACGCGGGAGGCTGCTGGAACGCGGCAATTAGCACACTGCAGCAGATTCAATTAAAGAAGTCCGCGCCAACGCACTGAAATTCCAGCCCATCGGAGCAGCCTCCATGCTCGTGAATCGGAGCCTCTTGATATTAAGCTTTCTACTAGGAAAAAAACCTGTAACTCAATATTACATAATACTACACCAGAGTATAAGGTGATGGCTAATAAAAATGCAGCATCATGTATGCATAAAATTCAATTTACAAAGCAAAGGCAACTTCAAAGGAGTTCCTTTTAAAAAAAAAATCACCATACTAATTTGATAAATCAATATTAGAATAAAATAGGAATGTTGGAAAGAGCGCAAACTGAGCGTGCCAAGGTGTGCATTATAGACCAGGGCCCAAACACTGCTTTTCATTTACATTCTGTAAATCCAATATAACTCCAATTTTGAGTCAATTGAGTTGCTTTGTTTCCATGCTATTATTGCTGAAATAAAAGTGTGACTTGAGGAACATATTTAAATAGCATTGGGAGGGAAGGAGGCAGTCAAAGGGGCTGGAATATAATATATCCATAAAAGAAATTTTAATGGCACTTTTAAGTTCTGGCAGCTAAACAAGAACAAAAAAAATCCCTATAGGCTGACATTACTACTTAAGCTACAAAGAGCTAAGAAGTTACTGTGTAAAAATGGCATTTTAATAATTTGTTTCCACAGCATATACGTGCGGCTGTAGGACCTGATTACTCAAGCTCTCTTTACTTTTTGGTTCTGATGATATTGTACAATTTGAGCCTAAAATAGAGAACATTGCAGTATAGGCCAGAACACCATTGTAAACTAGTATAACTACAGAGGCCCCCTCTCTTTCCCCAGAAGATCTGACAATGTAAGCGCAAAAAGGAGACAATGGGTGGATAACAAACAGATTGGGACAGATAAGAGTGAGACTGTTGTAATGAATGTGATAAGTCGTGGGTACCGTTCTCCAACAGGGGGGAACCACTGGGATGGCACAGTGTATAATTAAATAATTGTGCATTGCCTTAGAAAAGAGATATTACCCGGCAAGGTGATGGGGGTAGAGTAACATGTTTTGGGGTGAGGCATGAAGCTAGCCTCAAGAAGCCATGAAGACATCTCTACCAATTGGAAGACACTCTGCCCACGTGCAGCTGAGCATCCCCTCCAGCAGTCCAGGGCAGAAGGCAGTCAACATCAAGTTCATCCGACCCTCAAGCCCAACTCTAGGCACACATGCTGGGCACTATATCTATAAACGGACCTTTGGTGGGATTTTCTTGGGGACTTTGATGTTCCCTGACAGGTTCTTACTGACTGCCCCCTTGCCCAGCTTGTAGTCTGGGAAAAGGGCATTTTAGGTTGAAGAACAAGCGTGCCTGGAGCTAAGATCAGGGATATCACTGAGGCGATTCCTGCTCTTTGTTGTTGTTGGGAATGGGGACCTAGAAAAACAGAAGGAGAATTCCTGTGCTTTTAACTATTAATTATTGCATGCCTAATACTCCAGTACCTAAGCACCAGTTTAGGATCAGGAAACAATTGTGCTTGGGATTATATAAACCAATGGATAAAGCAAAGACAAACCCTGCTCTGGTGAGATATTTTAAAAGGCATTTTAAAAATCTAGCTCGTGTTTTAGCTTCCTCTCTCCCCAGTGCTCATTTCCCTGGCACCCTTATGAGGTCTGTGGGTACTACTACTAACTAACTAGGAAATATCAAAAAGAAAATCAGTTGTCTCTGGGACACAGCGGCAAAGTGCTGTTACTCTAAGACAAAGTCCATAGCTTTCAGGGTGATGGATGAGATAAAAGAGATGACATCCTGGCTCCTATGCTGGACCCTACTTTACCCTTTACTCTGTCCATACTGCCCTGGACTGTTCCTAGTCCTTAGTTCATATGGCACAGGTCTGCTAGACTCTTGGAAAACAGCCTTGTAACTTTAAACATGAGCTGGCACAGGACTAGCTCTGGGGATCAATATGTTAATACTCTCAGGCCTTGTGTACCAACAGGTGGCCTTAACGTTCAGTTTGCGGGAGACATAATTTTGAACACAATTGTTTTCTGTGAATATTTAACTAGCCCCCATGGGCGACGTGCTCACAAGCAATTGCAGCAGTTGCATCAATAAGCAATGCCGGGAAATTGTTAGCACTTTGTATACTTCAACTTTGCTTGTCAAGCACAGGGGGATCTGTCCTGGGCACTTGGATGTAGTTGTATTTCTGGAAGTTTATTGTAAACTATGAGCAGGGTGGGTGGGATTAGTTTGGATCTAATAAAACCAACTGGAAGCTATGGCTAAAACTGGGAACCAATCGGAGCAGAATGCTGCTAGAGGTGCAATGTACAATCTAAGCGCCTTTTTGTTTTGCACTTGCTGGTTCCTGCTGGAAACAGCAGTGTTTCAAAAGGCCTTTTGCATATTTTTAGCCCAAGGAGAAGCAGGAAGCACTTGGGCCCCTTATGAGACTGTCAGCTAATTTCTGCAAATGTAGGAAGTTCAGGAAATCCAATAAACTTGAGATCAGCAAGCGTGATGCATGGTCATGGGGACAGGTGGGTTGTTAAGTTACCTGAGTCTGATGGAAGTCTTTGACTATAAGAAATGAACCATTTGATTTCATTTTCCATCTCAGAGGGCAGAGTAGTAAATTTCTGGGGTGGACTGTATGTAGGTATCTTCTTCAATGCCCATTGTAGATGTGATGAACAAGTGCCAGGAAGCTGCCATCTGCACAACCATGCCCTCAGTGTGATGGAACTGGGCTTTCTCACACCTCGCATGAAAACCTGCCCCCGTGCACCTGCATTTCTTCCTTAGTCAGCCTGTAACAGGAAGCTAGAAGGCTCCTGTTACTTTAAGATGGGGGTGGGCAAAATGCCGGATCTAGCTGCAACTGGACTCCATTTACCGGAATCCCTGCCTGCCTCATTGTGGCTGGTTTTCATGGAGACCCTAGGAGCGGTGGGGCCATGACAGTGTGGGGCCAGGGTTTCCTTGGACACCAGCCCAAGTGGTGCTGGCAGGGCATGCGGCTGGGCAAGAGCTGCTCCAGGGCTCAGGCCAGGATCTTGCAGTGGTGACAGCATGAGCTGGAGCTGGGGCAGAGCCACAATTTGCTGCCTGTATGACCCAGGCAGGGGTTTTCAGGCAGCAGATCATGGCTCTGCTTCAACTCTGGACCATGCTGTCATGGCCACAAAATCCTGGCCCCAGCCCTGGAGCAGCTTTCCACTCAACTGCATGCCCTCCCAGTGCCACTTGGTCCATGGAAACCCTGGCCCCACGCTGTCACGGATCCACTGCTCCTGGCATCTCCATGTAACTGCGATGCAGGCAGGGAGGAACTGCTGGGAAATGGAGTCTGCTGCAGGCCTCATCTGGCCCATGGGCCAGACTTTGCCTGCCCCTGCTTTAAAAGAAACGAGTACCAGGTTGAGCTGAATCAGGAAGGACTGGCTGCTAAGAAACAAGCTAGCTGATAATGAAATGGCTGTCAGCAGACAGACCAGGGTGAAGGCAAGGGAGAGGCTACCTAGGGAAGGTAACTCACCCTGGAGAGGGAGGCAAAGCAGCAAAATGCAGCAAGGTATGAGAGGCAAGAGCAAAAGGGAGGGACCTTAGAGAGAGCAGCTCAGGAGCTGAGTTACCCCCACGGGGTGTAATGGCTACTCCTGGGGTTGAGCAGACCACTGGCAAGTGTTGGCTCAACATGTTTCCTGAAGACCTTTAGCAACCCTGCCAAGGGTTAGACTTGCCTCTGCTTCTAGCACTGAGACTTGCCAAACCTTTTCCACAGTTCAACAACAAAAATGACCTGGCCTGTGATAACAGTCAGCAGTGGAATGGATTAGGCTAGGTCATATGTCTAGACAAAGGGACCAATTATGTCTTTTTTTTATTATTTATTTACATTATACTACTACCTTCAAGCCATAGCCCAGTTGAGCTAGGCACTAGGGCTGTGCGAAACAATACCGTTTTGTTTCGACTTCTGTTTTGCTGGGACAGTGCTTCATTTTGAGTTTCATTTACATTTGAAAGCACTGTTTCATTTCGTTTCCTCAGAACTGTTTCATTGTTTCAACACCGTTTCAATGTTTTGCCCATAGGTTATAATGGGGAAGCACAAAACTGCCTATAACTTTGTCAGCTTTTGGCAGATTTGAATTAAAAACAGCAGGGATGGTAGCCCCTTCTGAGGGCATGAAGCTTGCCAAGTTTCAAGGAGATAGGTGCAGGGCTTCTGGGAAACTTCACCTCAAAGTCTTGAAAGTCAAATGTATGTCACTTGTAAGTGTTAAGGCATGGGGAGGGGTGTGTGTGTATGAAAACAGAAGGCATGGTAGCCCCTGCAGGGGCCACAAAGCCATCCAAGTTTCAAGGAGATAGATGCTGGGGTTTCTGGGAAACTGCACCTCAAGCTGCTGGCAAGCAAAACTCATTTCATGTATGTGTGTTAAGGTGCAGCAGGGTAAAAATAGCAGGCATGGTCGTCCCTGCTGAGGCCATGAAGCCTGCCAGCTATCAAGGAGATAGGTGCATGGTTTTCTGGGAAACTGCACCTCAAGCTGGTGACAAGCAAAACTCGTGACATGGGTGACACTTTGTGTGTGTTATGGCGCGTTCCCAATAGTGCTGGGGCATCTACACGACACAGTAGTGTGCCCCAATGAGGCTTCCTCCTCTTCTACAGCCTCAGTCCGGCCCACCACGTTAAATAACAACAGGTAATAACTTAGTGAGCAGCACAGTAGCACTAGCAGCATCTCAGGCAGCCAAACTGTCACAGAGCCTTTCTTTCCTTTCCTTTAGGAGCGTCTTCTCCAGCAGCTGCCAGAGAACTGTCCCTGCCAGCCCCAGCCCTGGGGCTTAGATGTGCCCACTGCTCAGGGCCCTGCATCCTTCCTGTCAGCTGACCAGGGACAAGTGCTAGGGGTGTTGGTCTAAGGACATGGCACTGGCAGCCAAGGTCCTTTTGGTCAATCTAATCTAGTATCTTTTAGTAGACCATCTGAATAGTTACAGAAATATATCTCAGCAAGGTTTGGGGTTGAAAAACCCTTCATCAGGCTGAGGAAGCACCTGCAGTTGGTGTGTGTGGTGTTCATGGATGGAAAGAATAGTAAAGAAACCAGAGGCTGGCATGCAATGCAGGCAAGAAAGCCAGTCAGTATAAATGGAAATGGAGGTGTCAGGGGGTGAGGGACAGACTAGGGTGGGTGGATGCGGGGAGGGGGATATACCAGTGCAGGTAAAAGTGGAGGGGTACCTGGGGAGTCGGATGTCCGGCAGGTTGCAGTGCATCAGAATTCCAATGTCTATATTGAGTCCATGAGCCTCTGTACCTAGGAGGTACATAAGCAGCTACCTACAGGCGGTACCTGTGCTGCTACATCCCCCTTCTCCCCCTCCTCTCACCCCCCCAGCCTGTCTCTTACCCCCTGATGCCTCCATTTCCATTTTCACTGACTGGCTTTCTTGCCTGCATTGAATGCCAGCCTTTGGCTTCTTTACTATTCCTTCCATCCAGGAACAGCTGACACACCAACTGCAGGTGCTTCCTCTGCCTGACAAATGGGTTTTTCAACCCGAAAGCTGGCATCCCAGGCAGCTAAGCCGAGCTCACCTGGAGCCTCACAACTACACTGCAGTCAGCAAGCCTCAGGCCTATCAAAGACATGACAAGTCTGGGCTTTCCCCATCCAGGACTGTGTGCGTGCATGTAGTGGCTGGAGGTTATGGCGCCTCCTACCCGCACAAATGGGTTTTTCAACCCGAAAGCTGGCATCCCAGGCAGCTAAGCCGAGCTCACCTGGAGCCTCACAACTACACTGCAGTCAGCAAGCCTCAGGCCTATCAAAGACATGACAAGTCTGGGCTTTCCCCATCCAGGACTGTGTGCGTGCATGTAGTGGCTGGAGGTTATGGCGCCTCCTACCCGCCTTTCACCAGGGGTATCCTAGGCCTGCCACACCACTGGCAATCCCACCAGGCCTCTTGACCCTGCCAGAGTGCAGTTTTAGTTGTCATGCCCAGGACCCAGGGGCTTCTCCTTCCCCATAGCCCCAGCCCATCCCTCCAAGTTTGTCCTGGCATGGGAGTGAGCTCAGCAAGGACATGTTCTTCCCCTGCTAGCTGGTGATGCAGTGAGTGCCCCCTCCAGCTCTGAGAGGTGGGCATTAAATGGTTTTAAAGAATGAAAAAAGGAAATAGGTGCAGATGGAGTGAGGAGGGTGGCATTCGCTCAATCTGCACCTGGAGCTTGGGGAACACCAGCAGTGGGAGGTTTACCTTGAGGAACACCAGCTGCTCCACCAAACCAGGATTCAAGGAGGTGCAATGAGGTGTCACAACATCCCCAGCAATACTGAATACCTTCTTGCTTGGAACACTGGTTGGTGGACAGGACAGGTGTTCCTGGGCAACTGTGGCCAGATCCAGCCACATCAGGCTGTGGCTTGTCCCAGTAGGCCAAGGGGTTGCACAGCAGTAGCTCCATGCCTCAGCCCACATTGGCAGCACCTGTGGTGGAGGAGGAGATTGGCTGGTGGATGGCATGCTAGCATGGGACAATGGATCCTCCTCTTCCATGTCCCCCCCACTTCCACTGTCCTGAATCCCTGACTCTCTTCACCAGCACCTCCGTCCACTGATTCAGGATTTGGCTGCTGCATACACTCCTTTTCACCATCGGGTCACAAATGACAGCCATCATGTGGACTGTACTGGACCACAAGATATCCAGCTGCTGCTTGTTGTTGTCATGCTGGTGGTGGTGGGGGGGGAGGTGTGTTATGGCTGGTGCTCTTGGAGGGGATGCAGACTCAGGCATAGGCAGTGGCACTGACACTGCTCCCCTCTCCTTGCTGCCTGTACAACTAGTAGAAGCCTCATCTCTGCTTGTTGTAGCAAATAGCTGCATCTCACTTAGGAGGGGATGGGACTTACAGCTCTCCCTCTACCCCCTCTTCCATCCCTCCCTGAAGTCTTGCCAGCTGCCTTTCCACCATGCTTCATGGTGTGTTTCATAGTGTCTTGTCTTTGCCTTGGTGTGCTGGAAAATCTGTCCCTTCTTCTGCAATGTTATCTATCTGATTTATGTAATATATGTAGATAAGATAATTGTATGTCTGTGTATTTATGTAATGTATGTTTGTGTGTATGTAGTTATGTAATAAAGCAAATAAAAATAAATAAATGTATGCATGTGTTTTCCTACATGCATTCTATATTATAATATGCAATACAAATATGCTGTGCTTTGCTGCACAGCGAATGGAATACAGGCTGTGAGAGAAAGCACAGATTTCAAAAGAATCAAAATAGCCTAAACAAAAAGAGGATTTGGGGGAGGAATAAATTGAAATGAATCAATCAATAAATATAATAATATAATATAAGGGTATAGAAAGCAAGCAAATGCCATTGCTGAATCCCACTTGCTAGGCTAGCAAGTAGGAAATGAGCCTTTGTTGTCTAATGTTGAGATTCTGGAAGTCAGCTCAGTAACTGACCCTGAGGCATAAAGCAGCTCAATTCAAACAATGCTGCTTTTTATGCTGTTTTTCCATGCCTCCCCTACAGCACTGGGATTGGAAGGGACCTCAGGGAAGGATCACAGTCATTGGTCAGCTACACAGTCAATATCAAAGTAGTCCTTCCCTGCTCTTCCCCCTCCCTCTCCTTACTTTCTTTTCCCCTCCAGGCAAGCCCAGCTTCAGCTTTGAAACTCGAAACATTTCAAAACTTTCAAAACATTTTGACTACCCTCGTTTTGTTTCAAGGCTGTTTCAAACCCCTTTCTTTCATTTTGATTTCACTGTTTTGAGCTCAAAATGAGTTGAAACAGTGTCAAAATTAAACAGCCAGTGAAATTTCACGCAGCCTTACTAGGAAGTGTATTGACATATAAAACCACCCCCCATGCACAGTATCAATACTGCAGAATAATATCCATTTTAATATGCTTTCAGTCCTAATAATCTAAAGCCTTTTGTATTATTTGAGGCAATTTTCCCTTGAAAGTGAGCATCCCATTTCATTCCTTTAACTTAATTAACATTTTCAGTATCTCGTTTTTTTCAAGGATTCAGCATTTCTAACTCTAACTGACTGTCAGCAATTAGGCAATCGAAGCAGGAGCATGCCAGATTTGTGTGGGCGGAAAGTAAACTTGGGTCTTAAGTTAATAAATGCTTTTCAAGGCCTGGGTGCCCTCACTGTGGTAATTCACAGGGTAAATCAACCATCTTGCTTCTCGTCAAGCTGTCATTTCCAAGCGGTGTGCTGCACCTGGATTCTGCCAAAGCCTATGGAACAAGTCATTATTATTCCAGCCCCATTAGCTAATTGGACACCCTGCCTCACCCAGGTAAAGATATTAATTAGCTTCACCTTGCAATACTCTCCACCCTCTTTGCTTCTCAGATAGAGCCTCCCCCATCACAGCTATGAATAGCCAATGTTAAGCAAGAATTGAACATTCAAGTTGCAAAAGGGTGAGCAGAGGTGTCCACCTGGCCTGAGCAGTGACAAGCACAATATGGGCAGAAGACATATATCCTCAACTGGTCCAAAGCAAGGTAGTTCCCCTCAGCACTACTGAGCTGATGATGACAGAGGCCCAGAAACAGGGTCAAAGGTGGACGTCAGGTTTCTGAAGTCAAAGTACATGATTTTCAGACCTATGCTTAACCTCAAAGGTGCCTGAAGCCCTTAAGTTTTCTTTGGCACCCACAATTCTGCATCTCTGTGCATGCAGGTTGGTGTTTCCAGAATGCCTAAGCTGTTTGGATCCACAAGGAGATCGTCTCCTGCCTTTCTCCTCTCCTGATCCCCATCCAGCAGGTATCCTTAGATTACACTGAATGCTCACCCATGGAACTGGGCCTGCACAAAATACAGTGAGCAGATGCTGCCTTCATTCAAAAGTACATCTGGGGGAGGAACTGTCTGCCTAGTTCAATAGCCGAGTGGTTAGAGCACTCCCCCAGGATCATAGAATGATAGAATCATAGAAAGTTGGGGTTGGAAGGGATCTCAGGAGGTCCAACCCCCTGCTTAAAACAGGGCCATCCCCAACTAGATCATCGCAGCCAAAGCTTTGTTTAGCCGGGTTTTGAAAATCTCCAAAGATGCAGCTTCCACAACCTCTCTGGATAACCTGTTCCAGCATCTTACTACACTCCTAGTAAGAAAGTTCTTCCTCATATCTAACCTAAACTTCCCTTGCTGCAACTTGAGACTGTTGCACCTTGTCCTGTCATCTGCCACTACTGAGAATATCCATCCTCTTTTGAATACCCCTTCAGGTAGCTGAAGACTGCTGTTATGTCTCCTCTCAGTCTCCTCTTCACTTGACCGAATAAACCCAGGTCCCTCAGCCTCTTCTCATAAGTCATGTCCCCCCAGCCCCTCACCATTTTTGTTGCTCTCCACTGGATTCTCTCTAATTTTTCCACATCCTTTTGGGGAGCCCCAAACTGAACACAGTATTCCAGATGTGGCTTTGCCAGTGCTGACTAGAGGGGAATAATCACTTCCCTTGACCTACTGGCAACATGCCTACCAGTGCAGCCCAGGATGCCATTAGCCTTCTTGGCAACAATGGCACACTGCAGACTCACATTAAGCTTATTGTCCATTGTAACCTCTAAATGCTTTTCCGCAGACCTGCTGCCCAGCCAGTCAGCCCCCAACCTGTACCGGTGCATGGGATTGTTCTGTCCTAAGTGCAGGCCTTTGTACTTGTCCTTGTTGAACCTCATGAGATTCCTTCTGGCCCAATCCTCCAATTTGTCTAGGTCACTCTGAATCCTAGCCCTACCCTCCAGTGTATCTACTGCTCCCCCCAGCTTGGTGTCATCTGCAAACTTGCACCTTATGTCATTGATAAAGACATTGAACAAAACAGGCCCCAGGATGCATGACTTTTTCATTTTCCTGAAAGGATTCAACCCCATACTTCCCATCACCCTGAGATATGTCATCTCTTACAGGTAGTGGGTTATTCTGTAGGGTGGAGAGGATGAAATCTCAATTTCTCTTATTGCATCTGTTCCACTTTGCAGAAAAGAATGAAGGATTCATTGGGTCAGAGAGAGAGGAGAGTGAGAGACCGTGATGTGCTTATCCTAGACTAATCCACAGAGCAGGGATTAGGACCCAGGCCTCCCCCTCCCATGAGAATGCTCTAACCACTAAGCTACAGCCCTAAGCACTAGGCAGAGAGGGATGGGGCTTCTCCTTCTGCTGAGTTTTCAAATAAAGGAGTATCTTTTACTCTCTGTCTGAAAACAGCTCTTAAGTGCTAACCCCAGGATCAAGCTCAGGGCTGTAAAACCACAGCAAATGGATGCACCTCCTGGCAGTCCTGAGTGAAGTGCCAAAGGAAGATGAATCCCGGAGAAGTGCTGAATGTCCTTCATATTTTCCTGCTGGCTGTTCTGTATCTTATTCTGAAGTGCCTAACTTTTCACCAGGTACTGTATAGAGAGCCTAGGCATCCAATGCAAGACTGTGGCTTCTGCCTCGGGAGCCAGAGACTAGATTCCAAAAGAAATCAAAAAGTCCTAAATATTCTTGGGAATCTTGCCCCCGCTGCCTCAAACATAAAGAGTTGCAAGAATCAATATGGGTCTTTGAGGCTAGGAACAGAAGTTACCCATAAACCGGTATAAGTCATTGGAAACTGGTTCTGTAATGCAACAGAAGTTCAGTGCACATAAAACCACTTTCAAAATGGCTGAAATTGGCTTAAAATAAACCTGGATGGATGTACTATCAGACTTAACTGATTTAGCTTAAATTGGTTTACTGAACTTCTGTCCCAGAAGTTCAAGTTAACTCACAGTCCTCCGGTATCTCAGGAAGCTTTGCACCTCCTCTGCAAACCTCCCCTCGCAGTGTGTGTGAGCTATCTTTAGTCCAAGTAGTCTGCTCCAGCAGAGCAGGGAGGTGTGCTCTAGCACCCCCCAGCTTCTGGCCTGGGCCATGGCAGGCATGTGGCTGCATTTCTGGAATCAAAATTGAATGTCTGTTCACTTGCTTATTGGTTCAGTCTACACAGTTTAGACTGACCTGCAAAGATTGAATCCATTCAGCCTCGGGCTCTTCAACTGTTTGTGTGGATCTAGCTCGAAGTCCTTCAGGAAAGCTTATGGGAGAAAAACACCGGGGGAGGGCAAATCAGCCAGGAATTATTTTGCCTAGTTCAAAATTGGCACATTTCTTTTTCAATTCTAAGGTGTATTTACAGGAACGAGTATGTGTAAAAAGCCCTTTGTGTTTCTGCGACACAACACTCTCCCATTCCACTCTCCCATGGGGTCATCCTGCTAAGGTGGCTGGTCCAATGAGTAGGTATTTCAATACGAATGACAACTGGGACCAATCTTAAAATGAGATAGACTATCAAGAAGACACCCCTTGCCTTTCCACTTGTCCCCTCCTTACCCAGGATAAAACTTTCAAAACGACGTCTGTGCCAAAGTCACCTTTTAAAACTGAGCTAAGAATGCTAAATCATTTAGGTGCTTTTGATCATCTTACCTCTGATCTTTATTTGACAGTCGTTATATGAAGGGAGCGTAGATGAGAATTTCATGCCTGCTGAATACCTGATAAAATGAGGACAACCTCACTCTTGGGCACTGGTCCCTTTTAACTGCATTTCATCATCTTGTATTGTTTGCTTCCTAATTCTGTAGGCACCGGAGTTGCTTTTAAATGTATTATTGTTGATATCTTTATTGGAAGCATCCGGAGACCTTAACTGAGGTCCATTGCGCTTTGCAGTGTATAGATGCAGAAAGCAGGGTAGATTATCACTGTGTAGACTAACTAAATCAAAGACATGTAAGCTCTTGTAAGCAGCAGCTTATTTCATCCGATGCTAAGCTGTATGGATAGATATACAAGACAGAAACGTTCCCCTTAACCTCCCAAGCAGCTGACAAGAGACAAAGGGAAGAGTGGGGAAGCAATGAACTCAGGCAGGGCAGATGCGTGGAATTGCTGGGAACATTACCCAGCTCTTTCCC
>NW_005841857.1:3240083-3254423 GCF_000455745.1 Alligator sinensis
CCTTTGGTGCCATGCCATCTTCCTACAGACTACGTTTCTGTATAGTTTTCAGTGCAGTATTTCTATGCAGGCCAGGGAACTTCTTCACCTATCGTGTGCCAGTAGTTCAAATGCATGTTTGTAAGGGGTTGTTTCTGCCTTGCCCTCCTCTGCACATGTTACAGCAAAGGATCTGGGACTATTGCAGTGCCGGGCTCTTCTGAAAAGGGTTTCTACAGCAGCTGCCCAGCAGATGGCTCACTTCTTTCGGGAATAGAGCAGCCCAACATGAGCACTGTGGATGGTTGTGTGTGCCGGAGCCGTGGATTTATCGCTTTTTGGTGCTGATGCCCTTTCACCCCATGGAATTACAAATCCAGTCTCTTTACATGCATTAGAAATGAAAAATAAATAACCGGAAATTGCTGCCACCCGCTCCCAAAGGAAAAACCAGCCAGTCCCCAAACCCCGTTCTCTGCTCCTCACGCTTCTTCCAGAGTTCGTAATGTAGGTGAATATTGATAATGCAGTGATGCCAAGAGCTCCTGATCTCCACTGGAGCCTCACTGTGGCAGGGTATAATGACTGACAGTCCCTGCCCCCATGGGACTTGCAATCAAAGGACGCTGCATATGGTTTAGATAAATACAATTTACTGGGATTAGGACAAGGGCAGCTGGATGAGGTTTCCTGGCCTGGGTCATAGAGTAGATGGTCCTGTTGTCCCTTCTGGCCTTAATATCTATGTATGGCTTTCAGCATGTCCTTTGTGTCAGCAAAACTCAGCATCTGTTGCACCAAGATGGCATCTAATTGTAATTGGGTGCTTTCCAGTGAAATCTTTGGGCTTCCTTTCCCATGTGGGTCTAAGGGCTGGTTAGCTCATTCAGAGTGTTACAGTAACATAGAGAGACCCCCCCTCTCAAAGGCCTCAAAAATGGGCATTATTGCTGCTTCCAGAAGTGACAGTGTCGACAGAACACAGGAGGGTTATTTTTTTACTACCATTTCTTCCCGCTGGGTGAAATCACTGCTCCAGTAGGCCAGTAGCTGCACGTATAGCAATGCATATTGCAAGGATGTGCAAGAGCAAGGATGAATTAAGACTCTTTGGATTGACATATAAAAGTACATGCTCACCACAGGGCTATTGCCAAGTCAACATTATTGCATGCATCATTTTTTTTCTGCTAGTTTAATGTCCTTCTCAGGTGAGGAGGAGAGAGGGTAGGTGGGTGAGACTTTCTGGGAATATATATAGGAATACCTGGATTATATTGCAATGTATTGGCATATGAATTGATGTGTGTCTGTCCTGTATTTCAGAAGTGATGGTCCACATCCTATCTGAACCACCAAGTGCAGGGTCACACTAACAGGCCATCTGACACTACTGGACATCACCGTCTTCAAAGGAAAATGTGAACCGCTTGGCAGCAGACAGTGATGGGAAAGGCTGGGCATAAGGAAAGTATCATTTAAACTGTCAGTTAAATGGGGCTGGCATATGCCTGGAAGCATGATGGTTTATGTCTGTTGTTTAAGAAAGTAGTTTCATCCTGTCCAAGGTATCTGCGGATATTTTCATTTTTCACTTATGTGTCTAAGCCTGCTATACTCCTGAGCTCACTGATATGTCATGTCCTGTCAAACTAATCTATTTTCCTTCTTTGACAGGGTAACTGGCCTAATGGATAGCGGGGGAGCAGAAGACATGATATATCTTGACTTTAGTAAGTCTTTTATAATGACATGCTCATACTCAAACTAGGGAAACTAAAAGGTGGGTGCCAAGTAGCTGCAAACCAGACTCAAAGAGCAGATATCAATGGTTCTCTGTCAAAATGAGAGGACATATCAAGCAGAGCCCTGCAGGGGGGTGTCCCGAGTCCAGAACTATTCAATATTTTTATCAACAGTGTAGGTGACAGAAAAGGGAGCGCATTTATTAAATTTGCAGTCAACCCCTTTCTGAGAGGGACTGAAAGTGATTGTTAGAAATCAGAGCAGTGGCTTGAAATAATAACCTGAATGTCACTAAAGCCAAAGGTACTTAGGAAGGAAAAAAATCAGATGCTCCAATACCAGGCATTAACTGGCGAGGCAACAAACAGCCCTGCAAAATACACATCTGGGGTTTGTAGAGGATCACAAACTGCATATTAATCAATGTTGCAATGCTGTTCCAGAAAGGATGAATGTCAGTCAAGGGGTGTTTTAAGGAGAATATTTGAGTAAGATTAGTGAGCTGGTGATTCTGCTGTACTTTAGCTCTGCTGGAGTCTTGTGTCTTGTTCGAGACCCCACACTTGAGCTAGACGCATAGGAGACAGCCCTGTGGAGAGCAGCAAGAAAGATGAGAGTTTAAGAAAGCATGACCCGAGAAGACAGAATTAGCCTAAGGGGGGAAGATAATAACATCCCTCGGATATCTCAGATGTGTTGAAGAGGCCTGTGATCAGTTATTCTCCACATCCGCGGAGGGTAAGTTAAGAAGTTAGTAGCATAAGTCGCTACAAGTAAGCTTTTGACTAGATGTTGAGGAGCAATTATAAGGAAAGGTCAGTCAAGGATTGGCACAGGAGAAGGTGGAGTCCCCTGTCTTTGGAATATTTGCACACCGGGTAAGATAAGGAAATCAGGTACACTTGATCTCACCAGGGAGCAGGGGGGCAGGCCAGATGTTCTTGTATGTGCTCCCCCAGCCCCATATTTCTTTCGACAGACCGTCTACTCTGTGCCTGTTAGAATAACAGCGAAGGGGAAGATTGATCGGTGCAGCTATAGCACAGCCAGCTCTTCTGCTACTGCTATGCTGGGATAACTCCCCATATGGACACTGTGCTCTAAAACGAATGTGACTTCAGTAGAGTAATTCTTCCACAACTCTATCTATGCAGAGCATAGAGGTAAGAGAACAATCTTTTCTGCCGTATCTGTGCTGACCATTTTTCCTCAGTCGACAAGCCTGTAAGCATTGAATATAGTCACTAGATGTCTGATGCTTTCCTGAGGGACCGAAGTATACTTTACAGAACTGCACGGCTATGGTTAACTAATAAAATGAAACTGGATTGGGGTTCATCCCTGTAGACTCCAGTGGTATTACAGCAGGGATTAGTCCCAGGCTTGGCCTCTTCAGTTTGGGTTGGATTGCTCTGGATAATCAAATGGATGGGGACAGAAGGAGAGGAGGCATAGGGAAGGATCAAGACAAGTAAGACGACAATTGCTTCCTTTGAACCGGCAGAGGAAGAGCAGAGGGGATAACGTGACCGTTCCTTGGTGATCCTCAGGGAAAGCACACAGAGCATCCCCGGTCCTCTGACACTTTAAATGATGCTGCTGCCTCCTGATAAAAGGAAGTCAGAGATCAAGCAACAATGCAGTGTTGTACTTGCAGTGCTGCTTTTACTGACTTGGTGAATGGACTTGTGTATGGCTCAGGCTACAGCAGACAACTAGGAGCCTGGAGCTGATCTGCCCCTGTGGGGCTAATGGGTGTAACCTGGGTGCGGCCGAAAGGATGAAAGTCATCCTTCAGGGCTGAAGGCACCCAGGGACAGCATTGTTAAACTCCAGGTGCAGTCTCCAGCAGCACTTACAATTAGCCCATTCTTTGGACAATTCGGTCATGCCCTCAGCCTAGCCAGCACTGTCCTCCCTTGAATTATTCCCTGCTGGGGGTGCCATTAACCTAGCTAGTAAATCTTGCCAGGCACTCTATTTCCTGCACCTTGTTCAGTACATCATTGTATGCCAACAGCCTTGCTTTACAGTCTTTCAGGAAGTTGTTTCTACATGAAACAGTTATTTTGAAGAGCATCTTAATTAAGATTTGCAAAGGAGGTTTTGCAAGGGGACTCATTGCTAAATGAATGGATCAAATCTCTGACCCATGATAAAAGTCCCTTTTCCTCAGCAGCATGGTATAAATGGACCTCAAATATTTTCTAAAAAGCATGACGGGTGTTCTTTTGGAGCTGATAGAAACCCAGGCTTTATACCTCTTCTTCAATACTGGGGAGAAAGAGGCCGTGTCTACACATGAGCTTTGGGCTGCATTCCCAAGAGACTCCAGGAAGACCCGGTCCCGGCACGCTGGGGGCCGCTACTGGCTTTTATTGTGGAGCAAACTAATTTGCTGCAGAGTAAAGTGTCACCATCTATACATGCAATGGTATTAGGCCACAGTAAACTAATTTACTCCATGTAAGTTAGTAGTCAGGGACAATACTATTTTATGGCACAGTAGTTTACTGCAATTAAATGCACGTGTAGATGCTGCCCATAGGTGTAAATTGTGCCCGGTCAGTCCAGGTAGCAGGGGCCAGACTGCTGCCTGCCACCAAGCCACACATCTCCATGCTTGCAGCACCCTTGTGCCCCAGCCAGCCCCAATGCTGCCATGTGGAGCCCAGGGCAGAGCAGCGCAGGAGCGGCCCTGGAGTGAAGAGCTCTACTCCGACTCAAATTGCTGCTATCCTGGGTGCACATGTAGACAATGAACCCAGGAGTAGTTTCCCCTGGCTCAAACTACTCCAGAGTTTATTGCTTCACATTAATTGCATGTATATATGCACCTGGAGTGTGTGAACATGGAGAGGAGGAGCATTCTACCTGGCACAAATAAGGGCAGGGGGTGACTGCTCCAGCACTGGAGAAGATGTCAAAGCAGCTTCCTTCTTCTTAGCTACCTTCCTGCTATTCAGTTGCATAGACCATGACTGCTGATTGTATCCAATAATTTGCATGCATCCTGCAAATGTTTCCTGCTGGCATCGGAGTTCTCCATCCTACCTAGAATCCCAGTGAGAACTTACAATAGGCACAATGATGGGTATGAAGCACTTGAAGGATGAGACCCCAGCTGCACAAAATCATTGTTTTTTCTTATTGGCAACCTGAAAAGACACGTGTGTATTGTTTTCAACATGTCAATCCCCAACATGCTTATGGAAAAAAAAAATCCCCAAAATTGGGAAAGAGAAAACATTTTCACAAGAACATACTCAGGTTTTGGGGAAAAAATGTAATTCACCAAATTGATTCATAGTAAATTGTAGCTCTGATGAGCAGTGATTTTTCTGGAAGAACTTGATGTGTGAATTTGATTCTTCCAGAATAATAGTGCCTCCTTTCTGTGTATTTATAATCCACTTTCATAATGGGTTAAGCTATAAACTGGAGGAAGGCCCACTTCTCTGGGAAGAGCCGTCACACATGAAGCTATTCAGAGACAATTATTCTAGAATATCTGCTTGTATAGATTGACCCTTATTTCTCCACAACTATGAAGCAAACAGGCCTATGCCATGGCTAGTCATAAACTCACTGAATCATAGAAAATGAGGGTTGGAAGGGACCTCAGGAGGTCATATCTAATCCAAACCCTGCTCAAAGCAGGACCAGCCCCAACTAGATCACCCCAGCCAGGGATTTGTCTAACCGGGCCTTAAAAATGTCCAAGGATGGAGATTGCACCACTTCTCTAGTTAACCCATTCCAGTGCTTCACCACCCTCCCACTGAGAGTTTTTCCTTAATATCCAACCTAAACTTCCCTTGCTGCAATTTGAGACCATTGCTCCTTGTCCTGTCATCTGCCCCCACTGAGAACAGTCCAGCTCCATCCTCTTTGCAACCCCCTGCAGGGAGTTCAAGGCTTCTATTAAATCCCCTCTCAGTCTTCTTTTCTGCAGACTAAATATGCCCAGTTCCCTCAGCCTCTCTTCATTAGTCATGTGCCCTGGTCTTATAACCATTTTGGGTCATGGGACCCATTGCTTTCTTTCTCTTTCTCTCTCTCTCATTTTTGTAACATCTCCAACAGTTCTTAGGCTCGTCCCACTCTATGTTTTATCTTTGTGTAACTGTCAGTAAGGCTGGACTTCCAGTAAGAGCGGCCATCCATTCTACTAGCAAAAATTCTTCTTATCTTTTTCCCATCCCGCACAAGACTAAGGTTAACAGGTTTTGTGGGTTCAAGAAGAGAAGTTGCCCATGAAGGAAAATCCCAGAGGCATCACATAACATTAACTCAGACTTACATGTACATGTATGGGTGCTCAATCATGTACACACACACGCTGCTGATGAAAAGGCTTCTGATATCTGGGTCGTTTTAACTCTGTACTTCCTGCTTTTCCCTCTGGACCTGTCCCATTTTGTATCTCCAAACAGCACCTTGTCTTCTATCTCTCCACCATGCAGTCCACTGCTTCAAAAGGTCCTGATGTTGCATTTCAATGTACCTGTGAACACATGCATTGTTATGACCAGAAAATACTCCTGATGCACTGGAACAGTGTAGTAGTGTGTCCGCCACACATGGGAATGATACGAAACTTTAAAATCAGCATTGCATTAGGGGAAAGAAAGTGTTTATTCAGTGTATATTTCCTTAGACTGTGGTTAATAGTTGCCTCCACATCTCCAGAACTGCCCTTTCCCCCTGCCTTCTCAGGAAGCACTTTGCTTTTGGTCACCAGTGTGGGAATGTGAAGGTCTCCTCCTAGGTCACCAGTATTGGTGCTCCTGTGATGGTCTACAGTGAGACACAGTGAAAAGTACCATTACGGCTCCCAAACTCCCCTTCCCTTGCATGGCCCCTCCCAAAACATGGACAGTATTTCTCATCTTGTGTCATTGACTCAACAACTCCCAGACTCAGATGTCGCACAACATGCTCCCCATCCACATGCTGCAAAAGGAGAGAAGCGTTGCCCCCAAAATGGCCTGTCTCCTTTTGGAGCATGTTGACAGGTAGGTTTTTTGGAAGACGTGGGAGGTCGTTGTTGTGTTCCACTTGGCACTGGCGAGATCTCAGTTGCAGGCCTGAGGATGCTTGTGGGGGCCACGCTGTTAAGAAAGTCAATCTAGAAGGGATCTAAGAGTGAGCAACAAGAGTGAAGAGGGGAGCACAGAACATAGCTCCCGAGGTATGAGAGTAATCCTTCCAGCTGGGGAACAGGGAGGTCCTTCAGCCTTTGGGTCTAAAAATCTGTCCATCCAACTACACTAGTGCTATCCAACTTTTTTGGCTGGCATGCGACAAATTAAACCCCTCCCTATGCTTCAGTACTGCTCTGATCCCTGTCCCCCATAGACATCCACGATAAGGGTTTGGACCCTGAGGTGAGGGGAGGGGTAGTGGGTAGAGGGGTTGGGTCTCTGCCTGTGCAGAACCGAGCAAAGGCAGGGTGCTGCTGCAAGAGTGGTGCCACCACCAAGAAGCAGGTTGACCTGGCCCTGGAATTGCCACAATGTTATATGAAGAGTGAGGATCCAAAGTCCTGAGTTTGGCAGTGGTTGCAGGGCCAGAGAAGAATTAATTTGGTTCTTAGAGGTTTATGACATCTCAAAGATTTGGACCCAGATCCTCAGGAAGTGCAATTCAACCCTTCTCCATTGAATTCACTGGAGCTAGTCTGGCTTATACCAGCTGATATGGGTCGTGATGTGCTAGGGAAGATGTGAGCTTGAAATGGTCTGCAGACAGACCCTGGAAGCCAAGCATCATGCCGAATAAAATGAAGAAATGCTATTCAATCAATGGTATTATTTTCAGCAAGCCCCACTGTGCAATTCACTTGCTAACTGCATCAGTGAGTCACAGATCTAAACAGAAACACCAGCACTGAACTGTATCAATGTCATTAAAAGAGTGGCCTGTTCTCAAGTGTACGGTGATTTATTACTTTGCACAGTAACTCAGTGCCACAGAAAAAAAATTGGAGAAAAAAATCATTTAATTACAGAACTGCATTGGAACATAACATCACCTGTATGATTTACTGAAGCTACTGAACCAGTTATCCGTGTGAATCTGCAATCATTCAATCAGATCTGAGGATATGGTGCAGTATGTGTTCCTGCCCGAGTCAAAACTCTGTTGGTGTGTATCACTGCAGGCTAAACACCACTAAATACATCAGCCTTTTGCATTGCTTCTATAACTTGCAACTGAGAGAGCCCCATGATAAACTGGATTTATTATCTATATTGGATTGTGTTACCTGCACTCCACCAGGCTAGGCATCCCACTACCATTTCAAACCCCTGAGCAGCTTCAAACAACCTGTGTTTGTTTTAAAATTAAGCTGTCATGGAATAGATTTTTTCCCTTTCTTTTGCTCCAAGCTATACTGAATGCAAGGATAGCACAGTATTAAATCTTGCAGCAGTGACTGACTTCTTGTCCACTATCCTGGGAAGCTCTGGCTTAATTTTTTTTAACTATTGATATATGTATGAAGAGTTATAACCCGGATATTATGGCAATAAATGCCATAAAAGTACCAGGGACCAGGTAGATTTTGTGGCATAGGATTAAAACTTCGTTAGGAAAAGGGGGTGTTCTTAGAAGGCAGGTATCCTCAACTGTGAAGATATAAGGGCTTTAAAACGATGCTTATAATTGCTTTATAAGTAACGGGATTTAGATAAAACTGGAGTTATCAATACAGGAATTGAATCTGTGTGAGTCAGGTACTCAAGTAATGAACAAAGAAAGAGCAGGCAGCATGTTTTGAAAGCTTAGTATACTTTTTTCTTTAATAAATGTGTTGTTCTGAAAAGCTACTGTGAGATTTATAGATATATTACTTGTTTTTAGTTTGGATGTATAAACCCTTTCAGTACATCACGGGGATGGTGGTAAGGTATTATGATTTACAAAGTCATTACCTGTGGCACCAAGCCATTTACCTTCAGTGCCGGATTTAGCAACTAGATTTCTAAAGCGTGAGTTATTTATACATTAGGAAAGGCGACTGGCAAATCCTATAATATATTAATGAAAACCAGACAATAAACAGACGGATGAAAAGCTTACGATTTCCAGATCTTTACATTCCTCTTGGCAGCTTCTTTTTCAGTCCCCTATATCAAAATGAATAGCGCAGGCTGGGAACTTTCTGATAGACCTGTTTTCTGCTGGGAAATTCTGAGCATGAATCTATTGGAGCCTATTGGTGTGTCAAACTCTTTGATGGAAAATGATCAAAATGTTTTGTTTCAATCATCTTGGAATATATTTTCTCAGCCTTATTTCATTTCAGTGTCGTTTTGTCTAATTGTTATATATTGGGTAATATTTAAATAAATCATGACAACAGGGAAGAAGGGATTCCATTGGGGGTCTGTAGCTCACATTTTAAGACACCATATGTTTTTTCTAGGGACACCCAGATATTTGACTGGATTTGGATCCAGCCTAGCTAGTTTGGTACTGTCTCTAACAGTGGTCAGCACCAGGTACTTCAGCAGAAAATGTAAGAGTTATGCAGCAGACAGATGGGGGATAATCCACTAACCTGGCTACACATCTACTGGGTGAAGTTTGGCTCAGGTCTTGAGGCATGAGGTTAAACTCCCTCCAGACATTTTGCTGCTATAATGCTGCGTATTTTTGATTCCTGTATGAATGTTTGGTTCCCCCTTTACAATCTTGCTCAGTCCTTCCCCTCAAGGCATTCCTTCGGTAATGGGTCCCACAGTCTTAATTATTCACTGTATTAGGAACTATGTCCTTTGATTGGTTTTGAACTCACCACCTTTTAGATTAATTAATGTTCCCTTGCCTTTGTGTTGTGAGATAGGAAGAACAAAAAATACCTAATTCGCGTTTTCTAGACTCTATTTTGAGACTCTAAACATATGTCATTATTTTTTTTTTACTTTTCTTTTCCTCCATTATCATACATGCGCATTTTATGCTGCCTTTGAAAAAAGAACAGAGGCAGTTTCTTTGCTAGCAAACACCAGAATCAAGATATGTTAAACAGTTACAGCAGAGAAACATCACACATTTCCAGTGTAGTTATTGAGAAATAACTGTTGGGGGATAATACCAATATCTGCATTCAGATTAGTTAATAGTTGTCAATCAGTCAGGCACAGGGATCTGCATACAGCGTAGCTACTGAGGAGTAACCATTCAGCAATGATGTGAATGAATCAGTGTGATCAGAATAGCAAAATGCGGAAAACCTTACAATTATGCATCAAGAAGTGTGCTATATTGCTGCATATCGGGAGTCTGCGCCAGAGCCATTTCACTGCCAGTGTCCCTCAAATTCCAGCAGCATAACTAGGGGTGGGTGACCAGGACACCAGCCTTGGGTGTTGATTTTGATGGAGTGCTAGGAATGGCTGTGGCTGCTGCCCAAGCCCAGCCACCACCACTGCACCACTGCTGCAGCTACCACTGCCACCAAGGGCTCAGAAACTGCTTGTCACACCTCTGCAAATGTTTTATGGGTAAAACATCTAGGCTATGTACAGACAGTCAAAAAGTCCAAAGCTGAATTGATTCAACCTTCGTAGTTAGTCTAAGCTGTATAGATTGAACTGATAAGTGAACAGACATTCACTTTTAGTTCTGGAAATGCAGCCACATGTCTGCAGTGGCCCAGGCCAAAAGCTGGGGGGTGCTAAAGCATACCTCCCTGCTGGGCTGGAGCAGACAGCTTGGGTCAAGGCTAGCCTGCCCACTCTGCGAGGGGTGGTAGGGAGCTTGTGGAAGATATGCAAAGCATCCTGGGATGCGGGGGGACTGTGAGTTAACTTGAATCTAGAGGGGACCTGGAACAGTAGTTCAATAGTAATTCTAGTTGGGGATGGTCCTGCTTTGAGCACGGGGTTGGATGCACCCTGGGCATGTCTGTCCCATGATTATGCTCACTCTCTCCCAGAGTCCTGGGTATGACTGTAAATGGTGAGTATAGGATGCCTCAAAACCCAGCCCTGCACTGCCTTGTGGGTATTTCTTGGTTGGAGAAAGGCTAAGAGACACCCCCCTGACAAAAATACACCCTCGCTGAGGTGTTAGGTAGTCAGCAGCAGTTCTTATCTGTTGCTCTCTGGCAGAAGCTACAACCTTCGAGGCACTGAACATCTCAATGCTCTTAAGTGGAGATGGTAGGTCTTGGGCAGCCTCCACTCCTCCTCCTTGCCTAGCTGTATATGTTGAAGGTCTTGGTGTGAAGGTCACAGCACTCCATATAAGTGGATTCATCTGGCACCTGAGTAGACCTCTTACACGTATACAATGATCCAGAGATCCTACTTCTGTCCCGGACTGGAAGTAGTTTAGCTGTCTTATGGAGCACTGCAGAGGGAGTGAATTAGCTTTGTTTCTGAGTGTGAACACAACAGCACTGCTTCCAGTCAGTTTGGGTAATAATGTGCAAGGAGCAGGGTTGTGTATTTCAACATGGCGCTGCCTGGCACAATAAGTCGGAAGTGGAGACATGCCCTTAATAGGGCTGTTCAAATGAAGGAGAGTTTGTCTTGCACCTTTAGGCACTGCCCTAAGAAAGGGACAGTACACACTTGCATTGCCCAGGGAGGGGCACTGGGGCTGGGTATGGATGTGCCCTTCAGAGAAACATAAAGCAAATCACAACTGCCTTGAAGCAGTGACTCCAGCTGACTTCCTGCCCCTGGGCAGGGGGCTGGGCCTGATGATCCTACGAGGTCCCTTCCAGCCCTAATGTCTATGAAATCTATGAGAAGGGGTTTGTAGTTTGCATGGCTTCATCTGCCCACACTCCTGCCCACCTGATCCCTACAGGAAGGAGTAGTGCACACACAATCCCTGTGCTCTTAAGGCAGTAGGTCCTCTGCAGGTGTGTTAGTACTAGCTACAGTCAACCCTAGTTACATTGTCACATGACCTGACATATGGTAGGTAGATTGCTATGGAAAAAAAACCCAGTAATTATTTCATTTTAGTGCTTCAGCTCCTACAGGGCATTACCATAGTGCTAAGACCAATATACCAGGGTACTGTTATGTTACTCTTGAATTGAAAGTTAGTTTTAATCAGAGCTTTAATAATGCCAATGGCAACATTTTTGTGTTTTGGTTAATAAAAAAAAATCACGTGAAAGCATATATTAAAGCAATATTTATAAATATTCCATAATGTATTTACAACATAGACCATATCAGTTCTTGAGAATGACAAAACGTAACAGTCTGGGAACAAAAGTGAAACTGAGCAGTTTCTTTTCATAGTCAAAATGGGGTGGACTGCAAAATACAGGACTTAAGCAATCCCTTCCATTTGAATAGACTGGCATGTGCGTTGCAACGTGAAGGAAAGATGATCTTGAACCTTCCAGTGTCTCTGAGGCCCCCTCTACATACTACAGATGCTGCGCAATTAACTGGAGACCAGCTACTCATTCAGAATAGCTATGACGCCATAAAAGCTCCAACCAGCTACAAAGTTAGACCTCAAAAATGTGTACAGACTTTATAACTGGTTGCTACTGAGCTTTAATTTGCATGTTTATCAGGGTCTCCTCTGAGACTGGGAACCCTTTCAGTTGATGGGGCTCCCAGGTGCAGGGGCACATCATGCCCAATGTGAAACCTGTGGGCTGCAGGGGATGGCAGCAGCAGTGATCCATAGGGCCCGGGGGTGCTTGAAACCCCTGGGTCTACAGGGGCAGCGGGGACCAAGAGCCCTATCAGGTACAGGACTCTAATTTCAGCTGCACATGGCCCCTGTGTCTGGGAGCCCCCTATGACTATGAACAATGATTATGATCAATCAAAAGTCCTACTATGAGCAGGGGGATGGACCTCCTGAGGTCTCTTCCAACCCTAATTTTCTATGATTCTATAAAAAGTCTGTGAATACCCACTGTAACAGGACATCGGTTTCAGGCCCTGTTATGATCTGTGCTGGCCCGGGATCCATAGAGAAACTTACCTCTGGACCCGGGGGCTGTGGCATGACTGCTGGAGATGTGTGGCCAGCTGTCTGAAGACAGGCTACATCTGACATGGTCAGCCCGGGTGGCACATTGTTATGTGCAGCTGGGGCAGGCTCCAATTGGCTGCTGGGAGTTCTGCTGAAAGTCAAAATGGGCTACTGGCACACTTAGTAACAACTGGAGAGGGGAAAAGCATGAGGGAAGTGGAGCTCATATAAACCACATGGAGACATGGAAAGGGTGCCAGGATCCAGAGACAGAGCCTAGAACCATGGCCAGAACCAGAGGCAGGAGCTGGGGACCAAGCCAGAGCCAGGACTGAAGACCAGACCCCAGATGGGAAGTTGGAGCCATGGACAAAGCTGGGCAGTGAGAGAAAAACCCTCCATCAGAGGGGCTGCACTGAGAGACAGGGCAGAAGCGGGGCTAACAGAGGGGATGAGTCTGAAAATGAAGGGCCCTGAAATGGTGTCAGGATAATTGAGATTAATGGATCGGGAGGTACTGAGGGAGTGACTTGCAAACTGACCCAGCCTAAATCTAGTGAGGGGAATGAGTATGTGCCTCAAGAATGCCTCAATTAATGGAATAAGTAAGGGTCAAGTAAGGATGAACTCAGTAATTAATGAGGCATTGACAATGAGTAATTACATAATGAGTCTTGCTATATGCTGGAATAAACATAGGTATTGGGTAAGGATGAACTTGATCAATTGATGAAGTATGAAGAGAGATTAAATCAAGTGATGGAAAACTTGTTAAATTGATTAAATATAGATTCAATTGAGTGATGGCAACTCATTGACTTGGGAAATACAAATAAGCACCAATTGATGCGGTGAGCGGGCAGCGAGAGCCTCGACAACAGCTGAAATATAAAACAGCTCATTTGCTAAATGAGTCAGCAAAACTGGGATTGTTGGTCACCAATTCCTATGGACAAATGATTAAAAAGGACTGATTGGTATAGCCTGGCAACCAGGTAGGATGAAAGGTCCAGGGAGATCACTTGCCTGACCCTGGATAGGTGGGGTACAGGCAGGATGTAGGGGAGGTGGAGCCCTGTGAAGAAAGAGCTCACTCTGAAGTCCTACCACTGACTGTGACAATTCACCTCCCTTCTTTTCTCTTTTATTCCTTTTGAACATCAAGGTGTAGTGGGTGAGTAACAAGGGAGACCCCAAAGTGGGGGAGTAAGGGAATGAGTGAGATGTCTCCAGAATATGTATTCCTATAACCACACTTACAATTCAAAGGGGTCCACACCTCCATTCAAATTTTTTTAGGGGTCCACAAAAGGTTGAAAACCACTGGCATAAGTTCCCAGTCATGTGGATCATGGTTTCACCCTCTGCTCACTATGGGGCAGATGGTGGCACTTTTCCACTGGCTGAGTAGCAGTTTGCTCAGTGGACAACACCTGAAGAAGGTACCAGTGTACAGGAGAGCATGGAACAGCGGCAGGACCTGAAAGCTGACTCAGTGCAGTTCAACGACTTGTATCGCTTCTTCTGTATTGTAGCAGCACTGCGCAGAAGCTCACCAGGACCTGTACCCTTCTCATGGACGCCTGACTGTTGCCATTGGGTCTGTACAGGAATAACTGCCTGCGTTGTGCTTTGTGGGTTGGA
>NW_005841857.1:3254433-3258367 GCF_000455745.1 Alligator sinensis
GAAGATGGATGGCTCCAGCATACAGGCCAGGGCTGAAATTCAACCAAAAATATCCCAGCAGAGGACTTTTAATTTAGACACTGAGCTCAGGGCGGGGTAAAAGAGGAAGCCACCTGTTCTTTGGGCTGGAAAAGGGTATTTTTCCCCAAAGGCACTGGGGGATACATCCCCCCTCATCCCAACACTGTAGCACCCTCTCAGGTCTCCAGGAAATGGGGAATGGGGTGCCAATTGCTCCACAGCCTGAACGGGCTGCCAGGCTCCCCTTCCCTACCAGTCACCCTCTCCCTTCCAGCAAGGAGTTATTTCAGATGCGACTGTAAAGAGACTGAAATACTCTGCCAAGTTGGGCTATAAATGGCCCAGGAGCTGTCAGCCCCCTGCTGCTGCTTGAAGTGTTTCTGAAACTGAATCCTGCTGCCTTATAGCCCCCACCCCGGCCTTCCCACCCATTTGCCCCCTACCCTAACCACCCTCTCCTCCACCTTCCCTCCCCACTCCCCTGCTGCTCCCCAAACCAGCCCCAAGCTCCCTCCTCTCAGCATCCTCTCTAGCTCCCCTCTCACTTCAGTCCCCTCCAGTGTCCCCTCTCAGAGCAACCCCCTTTCTCTTACTGTCCTCCCCCTCCCACAACATACCCCAGCATCCACCTTGCTCCTTCAAGTCACCCACTTCACCTCCTCCCCTGCCCCCTCAACCCTTGTCCCTCTCCCCCTGACACCACGTCCCTTCCCCATCCGGTGCCCAAACCCTCCTCCCCTGGCCCCACCTCCACCCCCCTTCCTGGATCCCTCTTCATTTCACTTTCCATCCTCTCCCTTAGAGACTGGCTTCATGCTGAGCATTGTCCCTGCTGCCGCTGCAGGGAAATCTCTCTCTGGGCTTGGATTCCTCCTTTCTGTATTCATTTGTCTTTCTTTTTGTCTCTTTCCCTTGTCCCCCATTTTGTTCCTGGTTGCTGGGATGTAGAGAATTGTTGTTCCCTGCAATGCCCTGCTGAGTTTGGTGTGATTTTTTTCCCCCACCCCTTCTCTTTGGGGAGAAAGTGGGAATCTCCACTTTAGCTGACAACTACAAAGTACAGTCCAGCTGAGTGTTGAATGTGGCTCAGGAGTTGAGCAACAGTTGGCAAGTTTGCTGGTGCTATTTTTCTGCAGGTAAGAGGATTCTTTTTTGCATGGTAGAACTGAAGACAACACGTTTCTTTTTGTTAGTTTGGATCTATTTTTTTCCCCTCTTTTGCACACAGTGGGTAAACCGAGAACAGAAGTTTTTATAGACATGTAGCAACAGGATCTGCAGTTAAAAATACAAGGGAACCAAAGTGAGCTATATTAAATCATGCATAGCCCAACTGTTTTTTTTTCCTGCAGTCTACAAAGTTTTAACTGTGTTTTCAAGCTATGTTATGTGACCTTATCAACTTCTTTCTTTTACGTTACTGGCTTGATGAGAGCCAGCTGATGTGTAACTGCAAGATTCCTGTGATAAGGCACAGACCCAGAGACTAAGAAACTGGTAATGTCATCATTAAGGAAAGCTAAAGGTTTAAGGTTTTTAAGGCTTTTTAAATACCAGCATTTCTTTATAACTATCGTGTTAGAGGTTGATTCCTCAGATCATACTTGAAACAATAGTTTTAATATCTTTCTATAGTTCTACTTTTTACCTGATAATGTGGCACTACATTTGGGTGATAGGAGAATTTGAGAATACTCTTGCAAGATAACTTGGTATTATTTTTTTAGTAGTTTAGCATAGCTAATGTTCTTAAAGAGTTTATTGACTGTGTGCGTGTGTGTGTGTGTGTGTGTGTGTACATATGCTCTGATTAAGACCTTAAGATAACAAATCCCATCTGTTCAACATGGACAGGTTTGGAGAAGTATGCACCTGTAAAAATCTGTGCGTGCCATTGTTTGCTTAATTTATGTCCAGGTTTACTGAATTTGTATGCACAAATCTGCTTGCTATTGCAAATGACCAATTATATATTTGAAGAGGTTTTTTTGAGACTAAACACTAGACTTAACAAGGTAGTCAGAGTAATTGCACCCATGAATTAGGTAGGTGATTATGCCAGCCAAAAATAAAGTTAGCCTTAAATAGTCCATGGCTCCCTCCCCACTTTGTTTTTCGGTTTCCATAGGCAAAATTTCAGTTTCTCCAACTGCCATGAATGTTTTCCAGTGTTCTTCTGCTTTGTGATTATGTAGTGGTTGCAGTTTACAGATGCGGCATATGCAAGTATTGGGCAAAGTGCTTTGGGATCTTTTGAGGATAAAATGTAGAATGAAAATATTTACTCTTAAATGCAATATTACAAAATTAACACAATATTAGTAGTAATAGTTGTTTTTCAGGGTTGAAGAATCATGGGATTATTTCCATGACCAAATGACGCTCAGGGGTGATTAGGAATAGGAGGTGAAATGGGACATTTTATTCTTGGAATCATTGCAAACATGCTGTGCTTTTTGGGCTCACTTGTGCTGTATATACATGGCCCTTAAGAAGTGCAGGGTGGTGTTAACCTAATGGGGAATTGTGCCCAAGCGAAACTGAGGATCAGAGCAGTTAACAGTTGTGCTGTAATCCTAGAGATGTCAGGATAGATCTGGAGGGACGCTGTCTACACTGGTCTGACTCTGGATTTATCCTACTGTGGCTGAGACTTTGAATCTGATGCTGACCTGCTGAAGTTTCCTTCAGATCAGTGGCAGAATCAGGATTAGAGGCCAGGTTTTCCAATTTGAAGTGGCCTAAAAAGCAACCCCAGCACCTTCCCTGTCAGTGCTTTGCTGAGTACAAATAGTCCATCTCTCCTAATCATTTTGCATCCAAATCTTGTTCATTTTATTAGTGGAGAGGAGTAGTCTCTTTGATTTTGAGTGATGCCACTTACATGACTGAAGTGGAGAAGATTTGGTTATGGATTGATTCTTCTACCCTTGCTTTCAGGGTACTGTTGGTGGAGGGAAGTACTGCATGCATCATTACAGATGGCAGCATTTGGCTCCATAGTTTTAAGCCTTTTTGATGGGTGCAGGGTAAGGACAGTCTTGTGGATTTACCTAGCTTTGAGATCAGGGCACGCGTGTGAATTCTTTCCTGACTCCACTTGCTGTCGTTCCAAATAGTTTTAGGGCAGACATCTCTGTTACATGCCAGAGCTAGCTTTTGATGCTGGAGATTACAATATTTCAGAAAAAATAATCCTTTGCCTTCAGTGCATGCTAAAACTCTCATTAAAATGTTTCTTGAGGATTGCTTTGTAATTAGATCTGCTTCAAAGAATTTTTTAATTTTTTTATAGCATTCTCCCCTGAGCCCTAATTTTAATCGTGGTTGGTTGCTTGCAACTTTCCTTTTTTAAATCATCCATAAACTTTCCGCCCTTCAAGGCAAAAGCTTAAAGAAAATTGCACCTATTGGAAGGACGATGTGCTGTCAGCATCACCTTGTATTGACTGCTCAAATCTTATTGGTTATACCGTGTACCTCGGGTACCTGAGGCAGAGTCAAGACCCCCAGCCTTTCCCTTGATGATGTGTAGTTATTCAATGTTCGTCATGGCATTTAGATAGTTGTGGCTTGAAGCCTCCTGCTTGCTGTGCATGTGATTCCAGTTGACATCGAGGTTTCTGTGTGTCCCAGTGATGGTTGTGCTGTGATACATTTTCTCTACTCCTCCCATCTTGTTCCACACTCAAGGATCAGTCCTGTAGGCAGTCCAGTGGAAGTTTCACCTGGGAAAACATGAATGAACAAGGACTGCGATGTTGGGTTCCCCCTGTTTACTGTATGCTCTGTGTTAATGCCCTGCTGATTGGGGATCAGGTACTATGATGTTGACCGAGATATGAGACTCTGTGGTATGTGCCTGCATAGGAAAAGAAACTGTAGTGTACAGCAGCCGATGAACTATGGAAGA
>NW_005841857.1:3258398-3265925 GCF_000455745.1 Alligator sinensis
GCAACAGGGTGGTAGCCTCAAAGTGAGGACACAGGTGACCATCTCATACTAGGTCCCTCTCTGCCTTGCTCTGCTCTTCGCTCCCTAGACATTGTACCTGATGGGTTTTTTAATGGGACTATTCCTAATCCTGTTGGGGCTGTAAAGGATATCTGCATTGACTTCAATGGAAGCTGCATCAAGTGCCAACAAGATGCATATACAAACCTGATTTAGGGTGACTGTCTTGGCTGAACCACATGAAAATTGGTGTTAGTTGGACTCATGCAGATATTTTCTTCTATTTTGCTCTGGTAAGGCTTATATCCCTTATAGAAGGGGTGTCAAAGATGCAACTTGTGGAGTCCCATCATCCAGCCCTCAGTGCTGCCTGTGGGTCTGGGGTTGACCCGCAAGCCACACACAGCATATGTCAGACTGGGCCCATGCCACTCTCAGCACCTGCCCCAGAACCTGTGCTGCACAGTGTCTGCCTTGGGCAGTCTGGGTCATGCATCACACTTGGCACCTGTCCTGGCTAGTGCAGGGCAGGCAGCATGTGCAGCATGGGTCCCAGAGTGGATCATGTGGCACAATTCTGGATTGGTCACAGCAAGTGCTACATGGGCTGGATTTGGCATGCGGGGGGTCCATGGGCCTGAGCCTAATCCAGATCCAGGCTGGCCATGCACTGTGCATCCAGCCTATGAACCGGCTCTGCACTTCGGGCCAGATGAGTTTGACACCCTTGCTTTAGAGCTCTTTCAAGGGGACGGATTGAGGAGACCCTCAAACCTGTAGAACCCTTTAGCCAAAGTCTCATCACTGTTGGGTAAAGCCATTAAATTTTATATATTTTTCACTTGAAACAGTCAGTTTTAGAGCAGAATAGGGTTTCAGATAACTCACATGGCAAATCAGATCAGTATCCCCCACTGCCAAGTTACATTGCAAAAGTGCTGCACAATTTTTCTTAGAGATTTGAATCTTCATTGATCTGTGATGCATATCAAAGTGGGTGTGTGGCCAATTGCAGGCTGTAACTTTGAATGTAGTCAAGCTGCTGGGAGGGTGTATGCCTGATTACCACAGTTAAAGGAGCCAGAAGTCCAGAAATCTTGATCCTAAACTCAGCTCTGGCATAGAGGTTCTGCATAGCCGGGTACCTGCCACATATCTTGTTCAGGCTTCCATCTTTCAAAGAGAAAATTTGCCTGTTTTACAGAGGTGGTTTGATGCTTAGGACATTTGTATTTGTAAGGCACTTTCAAGTCTGGAGACATACGACAGTGACAGTGAGAAATATCATTATTTATGATTGGCTGAGCTGTAAATCCTGGAAAGCCTTTATTTTTTTAAAGGCAACTTAGTATTTTTCATGATCCTAAACAGAGACACCTTACCTAGCATATGGAGGACCTGCTCTCAGAGAGTGTTTGACTGCCTCTTTGCTGTTGGTTGCTGGAGCATGTTGCTGACTGCAGTAGCCCTGGCAGTGTGGCTCCACTAGAACTGTTTGCCTAGGGACAGACAGTACACATAAACTGATTTAAGTGATCAGAAACTGGTTTAAACCTGTAACAGAACAGATGTTCAGTGCACATAAACCAGTTTGAAAATGGCTGAAACCGGTTTGAGATAAACCTGGTTGCAATGTAGTATCAGGCTTAACTGATTTGGGTCAACTCAGTTTAGGCAAATTCTGTCCCATACCCCTTCCTGGTTCAAGTTAAATCACAGTCCCCCAGCATCCCAGCATGCTTTTCTGCCCTGGGCGGGGCTCTGCTGTCTGCTTCAGCCCATCAGGAATGGTACTGCCCCTCTGCTCCCTGTCTTTAGCTATGGCAGAGACTGCAGACATCTGCCTGACTTCTCCCTGCTCTCCCTTTCCCCTCACCACTCCCTGCCAATCAGGGATTCCCCCCTCCCTTCTGCCTTACACAGACACCTCTCAGCATTAGCTAGCATACCACATGCTGGCTATGGTCCATGCTATGGCACATGGGACAACGGCAGACAGGAAAGTCTCTTTGGACATAATCAACAGGTAGCTAGTAATATCCCTCCGGTCCTTCCTTGGAAAAAAGTCGTTTAAGAAGAGCTTGAACTAATGAGAGAGGCTGTTTGTTTTCTTAATGAGTTTATAAACACTGAGATAGAGGTGATAAACACTGTGTTATCAACTCCCTTCTGGGCTGCTTGTGTGGGGGAACCCCTCCCTAATCATAGTGTTCTGCTGGGGCCTGGCCACGCGCCCCCCTCAGCTCAGCTGTGTGAAAGGGAAGGGAGGGCTGCTTTTGTGACTCCTGGCTTCAAGCCTCAGCCACTGCAGGCACGTGCTGGCATTTCTTCAGTTCAGAGGGGATGTCTGTATGGTTATAAACCAGTTTAGCTTAGCCAGGATAGACAAACTGCAAAGATTGAATCAATTCAGGCTTCGGCTTTTTGAATGCCTGTCCCTAGCCTTTAAGCACAGATAGAGGAGCACCAGGGACCCAGAGTGGCTGTGGACGTGAACAGCCTCTTTGAGAAAACCTCATGCTTATGTTCATTGTGCAATCAGGAGTTAAATGAGTGGCAGAGTAACTAGAACTCTGCATGGACTCAGGGCTAAGTCCCATTGAAGTCAGTCCGTGCATTTAAGGGTTTCACTGAATAGGAAGGATCTGCTGAATCAAGACCTGCATGCATGGCTGTGGGATAATCAGTTGCTGTCTCTTTGCCAGTTGTCCTAATCTGTAATATGGGAATGATCATATTTAGTTTCCAACCTCACAAAGGTTTTTGAGGGATTAACTTGTAGTTGCACAGCACTCTAGGAATGCAGAGCTATATAAGTGCTTTTTTATTATTACCTTGTTGAAAACAATTTTAGATCTGGCAGTGGGTGGGTGGATGGGTGGGTAGCTGGTGGCTTGCAAGGGAGTTGTATTCTAGAGCAGAGTTGTAATTTGGAGTGGAATAAGAAAAAAAACCCCAACCTCTCGCAGTAATTAACTACTGTGAATTTACTGGTTATACAACTAGAACATTACTTCCTGGCAGTTTGAGGAAAGTCAATTTAACTCAGTATTGCATGTATTGGAGCACCGCTTACTTGTCTGTACAGAAACAACATAAGAACTACAGGACCAAACCTGTGCCCACTGATGTGACCAGGAGTTTTGCCTTCATTTCACTGGACCCTGGGCGAATGCACGATCTACTATGCTGAGTCTTTCATAGCCTCTATACACAGTGTCCAGGGCCCAAGGCTTTGGAAGGATGAGCTTTTCAATTCCAATAATGCAAAAAGTCATTTGTGGGGGGATGAGTGCCTTACTTTGCCTATCTTCTGGCTTAAAATCACTTATGAGTAGGTAAGTGGTTCTATAACAGTACTTTTTAATGTCTTCCCTTACCAGGACTTCTCATTTAGTGTAGCCCACTGAGTTCTAACCAGCACCACTCAGTAAGGGATGAGGCATGTTGGACATGATCCCCAAGACTTGGAAAGCCCATGATCTACGTAGTAACAGCGGTCCAGACTTTCTCACGAGTCTTACTTGCAGCTTAGAAGAATTTGTGTCGGAGGAGGGTACAGAGCAGGCCAGAAACTGTAAACCCTAAGGCTGATCGTGCAGGAGGGGGCACTTCTACATAAGGTATGTGAGAAGAAATTGTGTTAGAAATAAATGAAAATCTGCCTATGGCAAGCAAGAGACCTAATAATTCAGGAACACTTTCAGCCCTCATTACCATATTGCATAGATTTTTTTCTAATGAACTGATGTTTGCTCTGCTCTGGAAGTGTTCATATTTCAGAGCTTATCTACTATGCTGCAGATATAATCATTGGTTTCCCCAGGTTTATTGCAATCTATGTATTTTGTGTTGATGTATTTTGTTAGATATCTATCCTTGGCTTTCTGCAAAGCGGAAGAATCCCCCTGTGTTCAGTTTAGGCAGCTGGTTTCAATGACTGCGAGGCACTGAATGTTGGTTATTAATGATTTTAGGCTACGGCGTCAGAACAATAATACTGTTCTGTGACTTGGAACACAAGCTGGGGAATTTTAGGTCTACTGACATTTACTACGTTTTTGGACCCATGCACTTTGTTCTAACCTCTGCCAGAACTTGTTGGTTGTTGGACTTTCCTTTACTCGGGCACAATTTTTTGCAGCTGCTACTTGTGTAAGCTTGTTGGATAACATAGCATGCTGGTAGAATCTGAAGTATTTCTTTCCAAAGCAGCAGGCTTGCATTGATTTGAGATAAAAAGAAAACTGTTTCATATCAAATTAAGCTGCCTTCTCCAAAGAGGGGAGGTTAGAGTTGGGGATGCCTAGGAATTCCCCTTGGCTCAGGGTTCTAAGTCAAATGAGTATTTAGTGCCTGTATTGCAGAATAGCTCTTATAATTGTGAATCATTGCAACGTACTCCAGTATTAAAGGCACAGAGAATGTGTGTGTGTGTAGACTGTCCTGGTTGTTATTAGAAACTAAGGCTAGGGGCACAAATTAGACACAAACCAGCATAGGTGATTGGAAACTGGTAACACAACAGAAGTTCAGTGCACATAAACTGTTTTCAAAATGGCCAAAGCCAGTTTAAGATAAACCTTGATGGATGTAGTATCAGGCTTAACTGATTTAGGTTAAATGAGCTTATGGAACTTCTGTTCCAGATCCTCTCCAGATTCAAGTTAACTCACAGTCCCCCAGCATCCCAGGATGCTTTGCAGGGTGGGCAAGCTAGTGTTGGCCCAAGCTGTCTGCTCCAGCAAAGCAGGGAGGTATGCTCTAGCACCCCCCAACCTGTGTCCTGGGCCACGGCAGGCATGTGACTTCATTTCCGGAATGAAAAGTGAATGTCTGTTCACTTGCTTATCGGTTCAATAGCCGCAGTTTACACTAATCTGACAAGATTTAATTGATTCAGCCTTGGGCTCTTTGACTGTACTTAACAAAATGACACCTTTTTGGTTAGGAAACAATACCTCAAAACTCATTTCAAAGCTCTTAGCCAGGAGTGACTGGCTTGCTTCTTCATTTCTATTGAGCAGCTGTTTGACAGCTCACAAGCAACACCATACAGTTGTTCAGGGCAGCCAGTGAAATATTAAAAGAAACTGTGGGGGAGGCAGGCACACTAGCTAGGTACCATTTTCAACCCCTAGTAAGGTTTGGTAGTGGGCTTAACATTTTTGCTGCTGGGAAATATGCTGTGAGACTGTCAATGAGCTTTCCTGGTTCTTCAACAGCATGGAATCAATACATAGATTATTTCTTCAAGAGCTCAGGTAGTTCATAGTATCATAGCGCTTAGGGTCAGAAGGGACCTAAACAGATCATCAGGTCTGACCCCCTGCCCTGGGCAGGAACGGGTGCTGGGGTCATATCACCCTAGCCAAATATCTGTCCAGCCTCTTCTTGAAGACCCCCAAGGTAGGAGAGAGCACCACCTCCCTTGGGAGCCCATGCCAGAGCTTTCCAACCCTAGCTGTAAAGTAATGTCTCCTGATGTCCAGCCTGAACCTTCTCTCTAACAATTTGTGGCCATTATTCCTAGTAACCCCGGGTGGTGCCCGGGGGAACAGAGCCTCACCCAGTTGATGCTTAGATTGGGATGTGGGCCCAAAAGTGACTGTGGGAAGAGAGAATGGGTTCCTTCTGATGCCCCCTGATTTTCTGTTTCATTTGTAGCCCAGGCTTGACTTTGCTTACCTTTTCAGACCTGCGGGGTCAGAGCCCAGGGTGTTAAGGATAGAAATCAGGCGTCTAATGACCTGGTTGCCACAGCCACAGCCAGAGCGTGGCTTCATCTTGGCTTTGTCTTGTCACAGGAGACAGGAAACTCATTTAATATGTTTTGTTTTTTAGAAGAAGTGTTAGGTTAGCTAATAAAGCAGCTCGGGGAGGGGCATGACTGAGGTGGCCCATTCTAACAGACGGATTGAGGATATTTGTGTGAGTCTGATGTTTTGTCTCATGCTTGAGCAATTTCAGACTAATTTCCTCCCTACCCAGCTTTGTTTTGCTGTTTAATTACAGTGCTACCTGCAGTGTGTTGCTCAGAGTTGTGTCTTTCATTAGGCTTTGGGTAGGCTCTCTTTAATTATACGGGTAAGTACTTTTTACGATTAATTCCTGACACGGAATAGCTCTGCTATTGGGCTGATGCATCTTCCTGCTGTCCTGCCCTTAGATGCATAATGGACTCTGATCTTTTCTATTTCCACCTGGGTTATTTTCCACCTCTCTTTCTGTCCACAGCTTTCCACTTTTTTTATCTTTGGCTTCTCTACCTCTTGTCTGTAGATCCTTCTCTTTCCCCTCCTTTTGTTTCCCAATTACTTACTATTATTTACTCCACGTATTGCGGTCTCTCCCAGAGGCCAGGACCCATTACGGGGAGGTGCTGTACAAACATGTAACAAAGAGATGATCCCTGTCCCAAAAGTGACGGCAGCCAGGGAGAGTCATGTGTCAGTGATGATCAGCAGGAGTGGTGCTCATAGGTTATAGCTGTCTAATTCCAGTTTACTTGCCCTTCACTTCCATCGCTCGGTTGTGTCCTCAACTGTTCATTTGCTACCCAGAGGGGTTTATTTTTAAGGAGGCAGTGATCTGTGAGGTTCCTCTTCTCTAGCGCAGGAAAGAAGAGAAGAGAGCTTGAGCATTCAGGAGATTTGTCCCTTCTGGGGAGAGGAGTTTGAAGGCTCCCAGCTTTGCAAGTCTCTAGGGTTCCCAGGAAAAGGCACCACCGATAAGCCTAGACAGGGGCCATGCTGCACTGATGGATGCTGCTTCCTCCCCTTAGGTGTGCTAGCCCCTGCTCCGCTCTAGCAGCATGTCTCCATAGGACACATCCTATAGGGACCCTGGGTGGCAACTCCTATGGGGACTCCAGGTGAGTGGTAATGTCATTGCATTCATTCATTTGGGAAACTAAGTTGCTTACCAGGGGACGGTGAGGTGGCCCTCTAGCCTACCCGTTCCTACCTACATCCGCTTCCCAAGAACAGTTGAGGAAAGACTCGGTGGTGTTTATCACGGCTAATGGCAGTTCTGTCCCGTGTTCTACTTTTCTGTGTGCAGCACCTCTCTTCCCAAAAAGCCACACACCGCTTCATTGAACTGAAGCACAGATGCCGATTACTCCCGCCACTGCACAGTGACGTGCAGCCACCTCTATGGCAGAACGCTGCCCGTCTTTATTGTAGCATGGGGTTTCTGTGTCCGATGAAACAACTGTGAAAAAAGCTGTTGTGGCCTTTGAGGCTGCCGGGACAATTTAGGCAGGCAGGAGGCTCCAAATTCATTTGTGTTATAAGCCCGGTAAGTCAATGATGTTTCGTCGGGACTGACATTACCTAAGTAAAGCTGTCACTATAATTCAGCCTGAACGTCTAGTGAAAAGCACATTTAATTTGAATTTTCACCTTTGCGTCTTTTAGGTGGAACAATGTTTATTTAATTATGATTTTTCATAAAGATGTTACGCAGGGCATGTTCCCAGAAGAACAAGTTCACCTGGCATGATCCCTGTCACTCACCGAGCGG
>NW_005841857.1:3265935-3288784 GCF_000455745.1 Alligator sinensis
ACACATATATAAAGCATTCAGGGGGGATCCTTCTGCTCTTCCCCCATTCCAGTATTACCTGGTGCGTTTAAAAGAAAAAGCCTCGTACCAGCTTTCCAAACATTCAGCACCACCAAATGCAAAGGATGGTGAATAGCTCATACCTTTTATCAGCGAATCAGGCAAACTAGTTGGCTAAACAGTGGCAGGTGGTTGATGAGGTAGGGAAGCTTGGCGATGTTTCACCGGGACCAAAATTAGCTAAGTAAAGCCATAGCTAGAATTCAGCGTGAACTTCTAGTGAAAAGCACATTTAATTTGAACATTCATTTCCACTTTTGCCTATTTTAGACGGAATAATGTTTGTTTAATTTACAGTTTTCATAAAGATGTTCTGCAGGGCATGCATTTACTGCTGCCAGTCAAAAACTGTTTGCAAAAATGGGCTCTCTCTGTCTGAAATGCATAAATGAAATAGGGCCATAATGAATATTCCTTGCCTGTCCCTAGGTGTTAGGACACTTGTCTCTCTTTCTTTGAGCTCCCTTACCTCATCAACCACCTGCCACAGGTTAGCCAACTAATTTGACTAGTCCTGATGAAATGTCATTGACTTATCAAGGTTATAAAGCAGATGAATTTGAAGCTTCCTGCCTGCTTAAATTGTCCTGGCAGCTTCAAAGGCCACAACAGTCCTTTTCATGCTCGTTTAACCAGACACAGAAATCTCATGCACTTGTCCTGGTGGGAGCCATGCATTGCGGGTATGATTCCTGGTTCTAAAACACAGATGCTCAAGGTAGCCTTGGGCAACTCGATCTCCCTCCCTCAGTTTCCCCTGTGCAAAATATCCTTTTAAAGGCAAAACTGAATAGAGTCCCTGCCGGCTCCAGGCTCTGACTCTTTTGAGGGCCTGATTTCATTTGATGAGGAACAGGGGAGGATGGATTTTGCTGGGGGATATAGGGTATAGTGAAGCGCAAGTGGCAGAGCATATGATCACAGGGGTATACAAGCTGAACTCCGGGCTCTTTCCCAGGGCGAAGCATGAAGGAGCATTTTTGGTGATTACTAAGGATTCTGGTTTTCTCTATTTAAAAATCCCAAATTCTCTGATTGAAAACACCGAAATCTGTGTTTTTTCATGATTAAAATATAACATCACTATCTCTCTATCTATATAGATATATCTATATAGATATATATAGGTATCAGTTGAACACAATGTTTTTATTGATATATTTACAGTTTAAAGCAAATTTGGAAGCCTCCAGTGCCTCAATCACTATAATAAAATAAATTCCAAATACCTATAAATGTTGGCATTTGATATATATATTTTTAAATCGAGCTCCCTCTATCCCCTTCGCTCACCAGGATGTGGGTCCAGCTGCGGCTGTCCCCTCTGTTTCTTTGTGGTTTTGAGCAACCCTGATATGCTGGTGCCCTGCCCTTGCTCATGCTCTTGCCCCTCACTCCCAACCCGCAGCCCCCTGTCCTCGCCGGTGTTCCTCGCTCCTGATCTGCAGTCAAGGTCAGAGGTCCCTGACAGTGCCCCTCACTCCTGACCCCACAGTCCCCCACCCTGCCGGCCGTGCTGGTGCCCCTCCCTCCCCACTGGCAGCCCTGTGCTCCCCGCAGACCTGTCGGAGGGGGTCCCCAGTTGCCCCTTGCAGACTCACAGTGGGGATGGCCTCCAACATGCATTCAGTGCATCTCCCTGCCATACGCCATCCCACACCACCAGCGATGGCTGGGACTGGGGCTGTGGCATGGTGGGGAGGACCAGGTTTGTGTTCCCCAGCAGCAACGTGAAGCGGAGCAGGGCTTTGGCCATCCCATCTGTGCTTTTCTCCTTTAAAGGGGAAAAACCACATTTTTCCACAGTGAACGTCAAACCCAGATCTGGGGTGATTACTGCTGGATAGCACCCTGAGGAGGGGGTTATACTTGATGTGCAGTTCTTCACCAAGTTCCCCAAAGATACTGGAGCACCCTTGGGTTTGGAGAGAGGCCCTAGCACGATCTCTTTCTGATGCTTGCCTGGCTTTCTTAGTGCTCCCTCTGCTCTGTTGGCTCTCTCCTCGCAATCTGAGACCATTTGTCTTGTTTCTGGGATTGTCCTCATGATCCAGTTCTTCCAAGTAAATGCTCACCTGGGTCTGTTTGAAGGGTTGCCAGGGTCCATAGTGCTGAGGTTCAACTGGTCCATGTGGACCTACCTCCTGGTCATACCCTTAGTTTGTGGTGAACTGGGGATGGGTAGATAGAGGAGTGGAAGTTGGAGTAGTGGGCTGTCTTCAAGTCCACCTTCAAAGGGGCAGATGGGCCATTGATGCAGAAATAATACTCAGTTCTTCCATCTACTTGATGCTGCCCATGAAATACTTATCTGCCATGTGAGCCATTGAAAAGTGCTGCTTTGAGAAGCAACAGCATTGAATGCTTACCTTGAGATATGATGTCTCTCCCCAAGTTCTTGTACCAGCTGTGTATGCATTGTTGTCCCCAACCCCTGGCACACATTTATTTAAAGGTGCCATGGGATCAGATCCCCTGATTTCAACAATCAAGCATTGCATGTGCCACATGTGCTTAGTAGGTCATGTGATTTTGGGATGGGAGATCATGCCTGTTCTACTTGCCAGTGCAGGGGAAGCCAGGTGCCTGCAGGTCTGGGGACAGGGCCAATAATCAGCTGATTATTAGCCTCAGCCTGGACCTGCTACATGTTCAATCTAATGTAGAACATTTTTATGGCTGGTTTGCCATTTTATGGCTCCTTAAATTGTGCGCATGTAGAGTACCCTTGTCACTTATGTCATGATGAATGCATACATAAATGTCATGTGTAGAGGAGGCCTAGATCTTTGGTCACATGTCTAAAATAGGTTTTAGGTGCATTGCTGCCAGATAAGATGTTCAGGAAGAAAATATGTAATGTTATGACTGCTGAAAACCGGGTTTGCTTTGCTTTAACCCCCGCTCCCCCAAACAAACAGTCAAGTGGCTCACTCCTTTGGTCTCAGGGGCGGTGTAGGATGGTGTGGTACAAGCAGGTGGTACACTTGTTTGCTATTTTTCACAAAAGACAGGTTTGTGGCCTTCTTGGCCAAGTTGTAATAAATCACAGAAGAATCAGCATGGATTCCAACTCTGTGGCAATAAATCACCGTGGGGTACATCAGCAGAAGGAAAACAACATACACAAGGCTAACGTTAGGCTTCAAATCTGGGTGTCCTACAGTTAGGCAGAGGGAGAGATATTTTTCAAAGGAGCAAATAACTTAATGCTCAACCTCCATTAACTTTACTTGGACCAAACTCTTGCTTGCCTTGAAAAGGCCCCCCCTCTGCTTCATACTCAAAGGAGATTGAACCCTTATTGTTCTTAGCTTCTTAACAAGGCAGGGTAGAGGTGCACCTTACAGACTAACTGATACAGTCACTTCAGTGAGAGTTGCAGGTGCTGCTCAGCACTTCTGAAAATCTAGGCACTAGTTTAGATGCTTGCCTTGGTGATTGCCCTTGTGAATATTGGCCTGCACTTGCATTGCAGTCTGTATTTTGGAGCCAGGGTATCCTGAGGTGGTGGCTCTTCCCACTTTCTTGATGGGGAAACTGAGGCAGGGAAAGGTTAGTTGATGCTCAGCATTGCCGAAGAACTGTATCTGAGAACTCACAGGTTTTCCATTTCTATTTCTGTGCTTTAGACGTAAAACTGTGCTGCTTCTGGTGCTGGCTGGGTCTTGTGCTGTGCCTGTTGAATTTTGTGGAAGAGCCCTCCAACTTTGTTTGAATTTACACATTTCCAGCAAAAAGGTTCCTTGGAAACATGGCTTAACAGCAGTTTAACAGAGGGGAAGACATGGATTGAGAATTCACGTTCTCCTTCTCTGAGGTTGAATACTGCCTACATTAAACTTGTATATAGCTAGCTCTGTGATCTGACAGAGCCATATAAAATCTAGATCTACATCTAGACAGATCTAACAATTTGTGTTTGTGGCTTCCTGGGCGTTGAAAGTGTGCTTGGCCCTGTCCAGAACAGAGGAACACAGGCTCTTAAACTTTGAGAACTATATTATGGTCTTATAATTTAGGAACAGATCCTGCTGTCTTGACTTGTGTACTGACTTTGGCTTCAGCATGCCCATTTGAAATTAGCAGGACTTCATGGGTCTTCCGTTATCCCACTGATTTAAAATTGGCTTATTTTCAGATGAAAATACCACGACACGTGAGTCAGGGTGGTGGAATCAGGAATGACCTTTGAAAGGCCGGACTCCTAAACTGTAGCAATTGTCTTGGGTTATGTAGAAGGTAAAGGTGGGATTTTCCCAAAGCACTTTACATTGATCTCACTCTCCTCCCATTTTGGAGTAAATGAATTTTACCCTGTGATTACAGAGGCAGCATCGGCAGCTTTGGAAAATCCCACCTGAAACCATTTTTTTTTTTAAAGCTGTTATGGGAAATTAAAACAGATGCATACAGACTCTTCTGTGCACAGAGGAAGCCAGTGAGCCAGAGTGTTGCTGGAAGCACTCTTCCTAGGACTCTGGGTTTAGTGGTAATCCAGATGACTATTTTCAAGGAGGAAGGTCTCATTCTCTGACCCATCGGCATTTAATATGAAGTGAGTGTCAGTGGGTCTCTGTGCTTGCCTTAATGACCAGGTGTCATTAATTCAAACCACATCTGCAGCTGGTGCTAATTAACAGGCATTTTGGGATTAAAACCTAGATGTTGTGTTCAGGGGCAGGGTTGAACAAGGAGCGGTGCGTGATTTGCACCATCTCTGTAGAAGCCCTGAGTGGTGATTTAGCTGTATCGGAGATGCCCGTTCATCATGGTTCCAGCTGGTTGATCCGTGCGGTGTTTCCAGAGATGACTACAGCTCTTGGAGAGGTGCATTTGACTTCTCTGGATGCTTGCAGATGGCCAGAGAGTTTGCTGCCTATGTGTTGCCTGTCAGCCCTGCAAACAAACAGGCAGAGAATCCAGAGACGTAGTCCTGTCCTTGGACCGAACCTGAAGCTCTGGTAGGTTTTACTTGCCAGGTTCTGGTGCATTTTTCCCCCTGCTCCCCTACTCCCCTGAATACAATGAGAGCACAGACCAGCCTCATGAAGACTGAGTTCTGCTTTCAGAAGTGTCCCATCTACACTGGGGTGGAGATATCCTGATACCATAGAGCAGAATGGGTTGTTGCTCCCCTTAAGTATCTTTCGTTAAAGAGAGGCCTGCTGTTATTCGGCATCTTGTTTGAATTGCATAAATTGCCTTTAAAGGCTCTTTGAGAACCCTTCCTCTTTTGCAGCAGGAGGGTAGGTCAGGCTCCAGCCAAAGGGCCTGCCCTGCTTTGGGGCAGCTCTTCTTTTGTGTAACTCTAAAGCCACTAATTTCTTTGATATACTCTGGTATAAAACTGGAGCAGCAGAGCTAAATGTGATTGGTCTCTCAGAGTTTTATTATACCATAGATTTCTTTTACAACCAGATATTTGAGTCCTGCCTCTTGGAATTTGATGAGACTTAAACGCGTTAAGCTAGAATACTTTGCCGGCACTCGTGTGATATCCTCCCAATAACTCATGTTTGTTTGAAGCTGTTTCACAGTCCCTGTTCTTGAATCATTGCCAGGGAAATTGAGTCTTGCCGGTGTCATTCATCGGCTGTCTTAAGACCAATGTTGTACACCAGAATGTAGGGATAATCATAGGCCTGTAGGACGCTGTTAGGAACAATATGACAACTTTGGCTTTCCAGGTATTATAATAGTTTAATATGAGACATGGCGAATAAACCTAGTGATAACCTCACAACAGACTGTAGTGTGTAGGAGGGGGAGCAAATTATTTGTTAACTCATTTCCCTCCATTATCTTTACACTTGATCTTTATAATCGTCCTTTCTTTTATTGCATTTATATTTACAGGAATTGCATGAGAAAGATGTAGAAAAATACAAGGCAGGACATTAGTTTGGTTTGTGCTCAGTGGTGACTCTATAGACATATTGGAGTGCTCGGTCGGAAATGGATTGGGCTCTACAGAGCCTGGAACAACATTGTTAGAGACAATGTGACTGTGATATAAAGGATTTTTATCGGGATGGCCACACTAAGTAATAAAGCCACGCCAGTTCGGTAGGTTTTATTACAGAAAAATGAATTGGCATCTTTCACTTAGGGCCTTGGTACACAGTCATTTGGGGCAGCTCCTGGAGCTCTTAACACCTGGATTGTCTGCACATTAACACATGAACCTACTTTTAAGCACTCATCAGGCAGCTAAAAGTTATGCCTCTCAAGGGCAGGATTCTCTCTGATCCATGTTACCCGAAGGTGTTGAGTGGTGGCCACTTTAATATACACTTTACCCCTGTCCCCACCCCACTGGCCTGGATTGGGCCCACTGCCTCCTCCTTGCCCTTCTAGCACCTCAGATCCCTACTCACTGGCCCCCCTGCTTCTCCCCATTTACTGGTGGCTGCTTGTGCTGTCTGTCCCAGGAGAGCAGCCAGGGAAGGGTTAACCTGCTTGCCCCGCTGCCGCTCTCTGGGTAGGCACCATGCAGGGGGTGCAGTGAGGCTGTGGGCACATGAGTCCTTGCAGCAGGCTAAGTCTGCCAGGCTCTGGCCTGCTGGTACCTCCAAGCCAACCCAGGCAGCTGTGGGCATGTCCCATGAGGCCAGTCTGGCTGCAAAGCAACATCGCCTTTGCGCTGCTGCCCAGCCAGCTGCTTCCCATGTGCACTGGTCCAGACTGTCATGAAGCCACCGCCAGCTGGGAAGGGCCCTGGCCCTGTAGCCCAGCCTGGCCTGGGCATGGGGAGCCAGGAGCAATCTGGGTGCACAGCTTCCGTGGGCCCAGCCCAATCTATTGCTGGTTGGGAAAGGCCCATCCTCCGTGGCCCAGCCCCTCTGTACCCCCCCCCATCAGCAGCACCTGCAGGCCTCCCAGCTCAGTTCTACAGCCCTGGGTGAGGTGGGCAGATGGCAGAGCCATGCCGGCCAGCTCTGGCCATGGGCCCTGCTGCTTGAGCAGCCAGTGGAGCAGAAAGCTGGGCAGAGCCTGACTGGGGTCCCTGTGCCCAAGAGGGGAGACAGGGGAGTTTAATCCCCCTTCCTGCCCCTCTTTTGCCTGAAGCTACTTCCCGACCCAGCTCTGGTCATGTCCCCCGGCAGCTTCTCTCCTGCCTTGTGGCTGCTGCAGAAGGGAAGGGAGGGCTTGCTCTAGCGCCCCCCAGCTTCTGGCCTGAGCCACTGCAGGCATGCGTCTGCATTTCTGGAATTAGAAGTGAATGTCTGTTCACTTGCAAATCGGTTCAATCTATGCAGCTTAGATGAACCTGCAAAGACTGAATCAATTAAGGCCTTTTGACTGTCTGTACTTGGCTTTCATGTTTGGAAAGTGCTTAGTACCTTCCTCTGCTTGTCCATGTAAGTCAAAGTGCCAGAATTGGCCCTTTGTGAATACAGTTAAAAGTACTCTAGAAGCATGAAAGACTGTGACTTTCCAAACCTTTGAATGGGAGTTGGGCATACTCTGATCCCATTACAATATTTGGGAATGTTACATCACTTACGTAACCTGAGTGTAGTAACTTTTAGCTCTCCCTCGGCATCACAGACACTCCTTAAAGATGCAAATCATTATGCTGGTGTGGTACATACAAAGCTTCATCCTGGAAGTGAGACACAATTCAGCAGTTTGGACTGAAATGTTCCTCATTTTTCTGTCAAAATTCCAGCCCGGCATATGGGACGTCCCCCCAGCAACTTGTGTGCAGTGTGCGCCAAGTGGACATGAAACGGCAGATACTGAAAGGAGAATAATCTATCCGCTACGAAGGGCTAAAAGTCTCCACTAAGTTAAAGATACATAAATAATGGAGGAAAAATTGCACTTCCGTAAGGAGCTTTTAAAAAAAAAAAAAAAACAAAATCCAAGGGAAATTACAGTGAATGGCGGTTACTATGGAGACCAGCCATGCTTTGCAAGGAACGTCTGGAGGTACTTACAGTCCATTTGGACACAAATGCACTACTTTTCTCAGTCTACGGGCTCTGTATCACCTTGCATTTGAATTCCCTGATGAAGCATATGAGCAGTTGCTTGAAACACAGCAGCATTGTTTCGAGCGCACCGATCGAGCAGCTAAAGCATAGGTAACTTGCCAGCATTAAGATAGAAATGTCTTGCTCTTGTCACACTGTGCTTGATATCTGTATTGGGGCTTCTTTTCAAGTGAGTTTTAGTTTGCAAAGGGACTCTAAAAAGCCGTGCGATGGGGTTCATGTGCCTCAAGGTACCCCACCCTGACCCCCAGTAACTTAGTTTTGTGATGCTTACCAGGCTCTGAAAGCCAGATGACTTTCAGGCTGAATCCTGATGAAATTCAAGGCCTCATAGCTGAAGTTAGGCAAACTAAGGCTAGGGGTCAGGTATTTGCATGTTGCCATCAGAGCTACTTATGCCAGGAATGGGGGGTCCTCCATCCCACCAAATATTCAAATCAAGTTCAGACATCTTGCCAGGTGAGCGGGAAGGGGATTCCTACCTGCTGTAGCTTAATTATAAGATCTGCTCAATGAAGGAATGGCTGGGCATGGGCTGATGAGTAATTAGGCCAATTTTTGTTTAAGGTAAGGGAGCTTGTGGCTTGAGCATGTATTAGCAGCTTCATTGTATAACATTTCATCTGTCTGCACCTATCCTACAATAAGTGAAACCAAATTGCAGTGATATGCCCCACATGACATGGGTGTTACACTATTATGGTTTAGTTTCCACTTCCCTCGGGGTACAGTGGATAGATGAAACTGTTGTGATGGACTTAACTGAACCACAGTGACTCCCAAACCCACTTTTTAACCAGTATAATTGCTTCATTTGTTCATACCCTGAGAGAAGTTCCTTGACTTGTTTTAAACAGGTAGTTAGGCTGTATCATGATGGCATCTTCTTGCTTTCACATCTAGTATTGGTGTTCTTCTCCTTCTCGTGCACAGAAGCATAGCACGCTCTTTCAGCAGCACCTAGGGGGATTATGCTGACCAGTGTAAATCGAATCGGGGAAAGAGAAGTCTTACCTGCCCTGGCTCTGCACAGTGAAGGCAGCTTCTCCTGTTGCCACCACTGCTGCTATACGTGATGGGATGTCAGTGATCTGTTGGCATTAAAATAGGAATAAGTTTATCTAGGATTTCACAGGAGGAGCTAGAGTACATTGACTGTACAGTGTAGTCAGGCACAAGGGGAAAAACTCAAACTGAAGTTTAGGGATTTCTGGTCTAGTCCTCGTGCTATAAAAGTTCATCCAAAACTTGTCCTTTTACGTCTCAAAAGGAACTGATGGCAACTACAAAGTGGCAAATCATTGCTGATTAGATGTTGACTTCCATACCCCATTGCAGTGCTCTAAACTTTCCAAAGCCTTCATTTACTGATATATTTTGTAGCTTGAGGATGATTATCCTACTTGGAGGCATCACCTACTGGAATGGCTGAACCAAAGATCGTGTGTCAGGTCTCTGAACTGGCTCCCTTGTATAAGAAGTATAGCTTCTCACCTGCCACCCTGTGACCCTTCCTGTTCTGAACTGGCTTCATATCAGAGCCTTGAAGCTGGCATTGGGACATGCACATGCTCGCATGGGCCTGGAGCTGTCATTGCAGTCTGTCTGCATGTTGCTGGGAAGGAATGAAGACTGAATTTTCTGGTAGTTATCTATTCTTCCCCCAAAACCTTTTGATGTGCACTCTTCATGGCTGTAATTCAGTATGAGTTTTCCTTTTCAGGAACAAAATTCAGGGGGATTGAGTGGGTGGGGGGAGAAATGGTCATGTGTTCATGCTCCAAGAGTTTGTCAAGACCAGCTTGGTACTGCAGGATTTCCCCCGGGTTGGTTAAAAGGGCTGTAAAGCATGAGGAGGCCAAAGCAGTAAAAAAGGACCTGGTGTCATCTTCCCCCTTTGTCTGCCCAGCTCCTTCTATTCTCTCCATTGTTTAATGGTGCTCTCCCTTGCTGTGATCTTTTGTCGCCAAAGCTATGCCACGGCTGCTAAGCTCGGAGTAATGAATTAAGGGGAATGGGGCCGGAGGGAGGGAACTGACAAAAATATTGCGAGCTGATTCGGATTCCTTCCAGCGAATATCAGGACCATTGATCTGTCTCCGTCCTGCCATGGCGACGCCGGGGGGGAGGGGACGTGGCAGGGGTTGCAGATGGATTGAGGCTGTGCTGACCCTCCCATTAGCTGGTGGGCGGTGGGGGTCAAGACTTCCTGCTGCTGCCAGGAGGAAGGAGCCCTCCTGCTAATGCTCTTTGTCCAGGTGTGCTTGGAGCAAGAGGTCAAATTTGCAGGGGTGGAGGTGCTGCAGCTCGTGGGGAAGCTGCATGGAGATCCCTGTTTGTCTGACGGGTCTCTGCAATTCTGCTTTCCAAAGGCAGCCTCCTTGGGCCTTTGCAGTGAGGATCATAGCAGTGACGGACTGTGACTGTAAGAGCCGTTCATGGTTAATAGCTCCTTCCTCTTTGTTTGCTGCTTCCAGGCACTCTGTATTGAACTGTCAACAGTTTCGCATCGCCTTCTGCAGTTGGATGGTTTCTTTTTTTCTCCTCCTCGTGGCTCTGGAGGCAGCAGTACCTGCACTGGGAGCTGTGGGCTGAACTTTGTGGAGGGCTCCCTGGCTGCCAGCATCACCTGTTCGTGGAGCACAGAGGAGCAGTGTTTTCCCCTTCGTGCCCTCTTAGGGATGTTTCAAGAGCTTTGAATTAGCAAAAGCCGCTTGGTGTCTGTTTGACTCTCCTGCTTTCCCCCATGGGTGCTTACTGCTCCTCCCAACCTAGCTGTGGCATTGGGCGAAGCCAATTGAGTGAGATGGCTCAACTCTGTGTTGCCTGCTTTGAGAGAGTATCTGTATCCTCAGCCCTTAGTGGAGGGTCACATCCATGCATCGTACTGCGGGTGTATCCCTCTACTCCCCTGTTTTCTCCCTGCTTGGGAGACAGAAACAGTCTTGGAGTGATTATGTTATAGTGAAAAATATTGTAACCATCTGTGGAATAGGGGCTTGAACCCAAGACTCACCGTTATCGAGTGAGTTTTGTAACCACGAGGGTCTGAAGTCCATGTTTCCCTCTCTCTGGCTCCTTGAATCCTTTTCTGCATTGGGATGGGACTTCAACAGGGTGCCCCTGTTATCAAGTGTCCTTGTCTGTTAGTTTGGGCACTATCAGCATTGGTGAGAAGTGGATGGATTCAAACCTGCAGACAGAAGAGGGAGTGAACGCCACATTGTGCATGAATGTCTTTGCTCCTCAGTAGTTGCTGCCCACCTATGGCACATTCCCCTCCATGTTACCTTTGAAAAGAGGGGATAAATCCCCAGCTTCCTTGAAGAAGCAGTGTGTGTCATCACCTACCTGCAGAAGGCTGTGAATCCTGGGTGGAAGGAGGTACTTCCTATTAGGACTAAGGTAACCAAGTCCTGGGGAGGAGCAGGAATTAAGGCCACCCCTTCTTTGGTATTTCCCCAGTGGCTTGTTCTTGGCTGCTGCTGGATCAGCCTTCTGCTTTTTGTGGATCCTGCTCTAAGGTGCCCAGCTCTCTTCCCACATTGCATGAGGAGCCAGTCACTGAACTTTGGGTTTCGGCTTCCACGGGGGGCACCAGGAAGATAAATGTATTCTGTGCTCACCATTGAAATGCCCAAGTGTCCTTTTAGGATCCACTTTTTGGTGTAGGTGCTGTTGTATTAGGGGCATGTAGAGATAAGTCTCCATCTACTCAGTTCCTGCAGGCTCCAGAGTAGTAGGGCAGGGTTATCTTGTATCTTGGGTCCAAGGTTGGAGGAATTCAGGCAGGAGCATATGGGGGGAATAGTGGCAAATGAGTCCTGTGTCCCTGTGAAAGCTTATGGCCTAAATAGTAGGTCAACCCTATAAATCCTTCTGGGTGTGGGCACTGGTTCATAGTAATGAAATTTTTGCTCATATTGGTGCAAGGAGTTTAATAGATTTCATAAATTTTTAGGGCTGGAAGGGACCTCCGTAGATCACCGAGTCTGACCCCCCTGCCCTGGGCAGGAAAGAGCGTTGGGGTCAGATGACCCCAGCTAGGTGCTTTCTAGTCTCCTCTTAAAGACCCCCAGGGTAGGGGAGAGCACCACCTCCCTTGGAAGCCCATTCCAGATTTTGGCAACCCTCACCATAAAGAATTTTTTCCCTAATGTTTAATCTAAATGTGCTCTTCATCAGTTTATGACCATTGTTCCTAGTAACCCCAAGGGGCACCCTGGTAAACAGAGTATCACCTACTCCTTGCTGCTCCCCCACCCCCCGATGAACTTGTAGATGGCCACAAGATCCCCTCTCAGCCTCCTTTTGCAGAGACAGACAAGGTTCAGGTCCCTCAATCTCTCCTGATAGGATCTTACCTGCAGGCCCTGAACCATACGAGTGACCCTCCTCTGGACCCTCTCAAGGTTATCCGCATCCCTCTTGAAGTGCGGTGCCCAGAACTGGATGCAGTACTCCAGCTGCAATCTCACCAGTATCACCTCCTTAGACCTGCTCGTGATGCACCTTCTAATGCATGAAAGAGTGCGGTTGGCTTTACTTATCCCTTCATCACATTGATGACTCATGTTCATTTTGGAGTTGACTACGACTCCGAGATCCCTTTCTGCTGCTGTGTTGCTTAGAAAGTCGCCCTTTCCAAAGGGTCCTATGGAAACTCCTCCTCCTCTGGACTCTGGCAGGACACCTTGTATGAGCAACCCTCTCCAGAAACCCACAGCCTGCCCCTCTGCTTGGTAACATGCTGCCTCATTTTCCAACCAGATATAGCCTGTTACCCCATCTCTCTTGTGCGTGCTCCAGCCTTCTATATAAAGGCATGACACATGGGCATTTTATTTACATAATCCTGGACCGTACTAAAAAAGAAAAGATTGGGTTTCATTTGCCGAGCTGGAAGAACTTCCCCATGGATATAAAAAGCATGAAATAGGGCTTGCATGGGCAATGCACCGAAGTGCCTAGAGGCAGTGAAGGATGCAGGCCCCTTCCTGGTAGTCTGCCTGAACAGGAACATCTAAGACCAACCTTGGCAGAAGTTTGGTTAACTTTCTCCATAGGGGATACACACATGTCTGGGGCCTCGATGAAGCATCATTCTGGAAACAAAAGCTTTTATTTTCCTCAGTTATCAGCCTGTGTGACAAATAGGCTGAAGTCAATCTGACTGGTGTGCCTTGTGCATATTGATGGTTGGTGTCTCAGGTCTGAGACCTGAGCCTTGGATTTTGTCTGGGTGAGAACATAGATGTGGCTGGAAGCTTGATGTTGCAGAACTGTTGTGTTGTTAAGCTGAAAAAAGAAAGAGAGAGGGTTTTGACAGATCTGGTCTATTAACTGCTCCTATTTATCTAACCTCTTTACAGTAGTAGTTCCTAGAGGTCTCTGGTGTGAGTGAGCCCCAGCGTGGAGGTGTTTCAGAGATACAGAATCATAGAAAGTTAGGGTCGGAAGGGACCTCAGGAGGTCGCATGTAGTCCAACCTCCTGCTTAAAGTGGGACCTTCCCCAACTGGATCATCCCAGCCAAGGCTTTGTCTAGCTGGATTATGAAAACCTCCAAGGATGGAGCTTCTACCACCTCTCTGGGTAACCTGCTCCAGTGCTTTACTACCTTCCTAGTGAGAAAATTCTTCCTAATTAATAACCTCAACGTCCCTTGCTGCAACTTGAGACTGTTGCTCCTTGGCGAGTAACGTAGTACAGCATAATATGGTGAGTCCCAGCCTTGGCTGCAGAGTCTGCAATCCACAAGACATGAGTGGAAGACCCCTGCAACATGTGAGAGAGATCTGGGAGAGGGATAATAGTAGCGACTCATTTTGTGTGTGGTTCCTAGCCAGTCAGTAGCAGTAGCTAGTCCATAAAGTTAATATTATGCAAGAATAAAATAAAAATCTCAAGTTATTTTTCCAGTGCGAGTCATGAGGAAGGTATGCTTCAAGGCACTGCATGAAGATTTTAGCTTGCTGACTCTTTGTGGCTGCAGCTGGCAAAAATACATTGCAAAGTCCTCAACTGATTCTCAGAGTATTTTAAAACTGCTTCCATTTGGCAGAAGACCAGTAGCAATAGCTTGTTTTAGAGTCTGAGGTAGATGCATTTACAAAAGAGTTTGATCTGAGGAATGCACATACTAGAAAGCTGGGAACTGCTGAATTTTAATTTTACCCCTCTATCAGACATCCCTGCATGTTTGCATTGTGTGAGAACACCTACGTCTAAAAGAACATCAAGGTTACTGAGTCAAAAACTGAAGCATTAGAAAAGGCCATGATTATGCTTGCTTGTGTGACCTTCATTCAGTCCCCTGTGTGTGTGAGTTATGGCACTTCTAAAAATGGGACTTGACCACTTTAGTCATGGAGGCACCTTGAAACTTTTACCAGAGGGCTGAGCAAATCCACGGAAGCCTTTAGAAAGCAAAGCTGGAAAAGTAGTGCCCCTGAAGTGATTGGGATGACAGCAGAAATGCAGGAGTGTGCAAGTGATGTGCCTGTGCATGTTTCTTTTGCATGTGTGAATGAATTAGAACAAGTAGTTCCTATTGCAGTAGCATTAAACCTCCCCTGCCCATCTCTGATCTGGACACCTCTGTGCTAGGAAAGACCAGCTCCCTGTTCCAACTGGCTTGTAGTCTCACTAAGCCTGGACATTAAGTGTCATTAGGTATAGTAAACGGAAGGGAGAGGCAGGAAGGTCAGAGAAATTGCCTTCTGCTCAGATACCTGTGCATTCAGTAGGACGGTTCTGAGTCCCTTGAAAATCTGTCCTTTTACCCTTTTTGTCCTATTATAAATGAATGTTGGCTGTCCCTGCTGGCTGCTCATCCTAGACAAGCCTGGGTGATTGATTTCTCATAAGCCTCATAATAAATGATGTCCTTGATTGAGCAGCAGTTCTCCACCTTCTCAAGTGCCTTCTGGGTGCTTACGATCCAGCTATGTCATGGGCCACCAGTACCCTCTGGTATGGGAGGGAGAGAGGGATGGGAGGAGATGGCAGCCAATGTTAGAGAGGGGAGGGAAAGGGGGATAGAAGGAGAGGCGAAGAGAGCTGACATCAGGTAACAGCACATGTCTAGGGGATGAGGAGGCAGCAAGGCAGGGGCAGTGTAAGTAGCACCAGCTGTAGGGGAGGGGAAAGGGGGAGAGCAGGGAATGATATGAGGTTTGAGGGATCAGCAACAGAGCACAGGGCAGGGACACACCAGGTTGGGTTGCTTGCCACTGATGCCCCACATTGCAGGCTGGATACAGTCACTTCAGAGGTTGTATCTGGCCTGCGAGCCATGGGTGAGCACTCCTCTTCTTGAGGAAATAGCTTTTGAAAGACAAGAAGCAAGTGGATCGGTCATATTTAACCCTACTTTGCTTTCATACGGAGTTTCTGAAGCTCTTCAAGTATACATTGGATTGAAACCACAACACTTGAAGTCCTAGGGCAGCTTTTCCTTGGCTTTATCAAATTTGGGATCAAGCTGTAGATGAGCGGCATTCCCTAGAAGCACCTCTACAGTTGCCTTGAGATTTGCCACTGGAATATGTCCCACTTATTAAACACAGCTTTTGAGCCAACCCCCCTGAAATCAATTTCCATTAACTTCAGTGGACTTTGGGTCAAGAATGAGACACCCTAGACATTCAAGAGATGCTAGCAGATGAATTGTATAGAAAAACATGTGGATGAGTAGGCTAATAAAGTTTTCTCTGCTGGCTCTTATATGGTCCACTTTTTACTCACATCATCAATAATTTAGATAATTAAATTGCCTAGTTCAATAGTCTGAAGATAGACACACAATGCACGGACTACTGAGATGCAGAATTTATTAATGTGCTATCTATATTTCTCTGAAGTACTGTATAATTAAGCTCCATGCTTTCTTCTGTAGAGATAGATGCTGACAATGTTCATTAGGGTGACAACACACAATCATATTATGAACACGGATATATTTGGGACATTAGGTTTATAGGGTTAGTCGAAATGTTTAGTGATGATGAAGTAATGAGATGACGTTAAGAAAAATAAAGAAATGAATCCAAATGAAACCAGCCTTATTTGACAGGAAGAACCATATTTCCATGATGTGGTCTAGAAAACTGTCCCATTCCAGCAAAAGTCTCTCATTCACGACAAGAAAATATTGCTGGGGGAGCCTTTGCGAGGCCATCTAATCCAACCCCTTGCTCAAGGCAAAATCATCCACAAGTAAACCAGCTCAGAGAAATGCTTGCTTGACCTGCGCTTGAACACTTCCACTGAGGAAAAAGTCCAGCGTCTCTCTTTAGGTAATCTGGTTTAATGCGTTTAACCACCCTCATCACTGTAAAGTTCTTCCTAATAATAACCAACCTAATATCTCCCTTGCTGCAATTGTAGTCCATTACTTCTTGTCCCCTTATAGATTCATATATGTTAGGGGCTGGAAGGGACCTCTCGAGATCATCAGGTCCAGCCCCCCCTGTGCTTGGGCAGGAAAGACCACTAGGGTCGGATGACCCCAGCAAGGTGAGCAACCAGGTGTTTTTTTGAAGATATCCCGAGTAGATGATTGTACCACCTTTGAGGGGAGTCTATTCCAGACCCTGGACACTCAAGTTGTGAAGTTTTTCCTTGTGTCTAATCTAAAATGGTCTTCTAGCAATTCATAACCATTAGCCCTAAACTTCCCCTGGGGAGCCCTGGTAAACAGGCATTCTCCCAGTCCCTAAGGTGGGCCCCTAATGTATGTATAGGCTGTCACCAAGTCCCCTCTTTGTCTTCTCTTCTCTAGGCTGAACAGGCCCAAGTCTCTCAGCCTCTCATCATATGGCCTACTCTCCATACCTCTAACCATATGCATAGCCCTCCTTTGGACTCTCTCAAGCCTTTCCACATCCTTTCTGAAGTGCAGTGCCCAGAACTGGATGCAGTATTCCAGCTGTGGCCTCACCAAGGCCAAGTAAAGTGGGAAGATAACATCCTTAGTCTTGTTTGAGATGCATCAGTAGATGCATGCCCGTGTTTTGTTTGCTTTGCTGGCTATGGCATTGCAATGGCAGCTCACACTCATTCTATGGTCTATCAAGACCCTCGGGTCACTTTCTGTTGTGGCGCTAGTAAGCGTAGCACTGCCGAGCCTCTAAGCATGTTGCTTCCCACATGGAGCACTTTACCCTTCTTGGTGTTGAACGTCATCAGGTTCATGTAGACACGAATTGATCTCCATCCTCTTCATAACAAACTTTTTTTTTTTAAATTAGACGACTGCTACCAAATCCTCTTTTGGTCTTTCTTCTCTAACTTCTTCTCTATCCTGTGGTCCTTACATTCAGTCTTGAATAATTAATTTTGCAGCATCTGGGCATAATATGCCATAATCTATTGCTTTGTGCTGATATTGGGTGGGAACAGCCTTCAGAAGTTGGCATTGAAGATGATGCTACTCAAGTCACTTAAGCCAAGTCAAACACAGGAAAAATATGTTGTAGGGAATAATGCTGTGACCGGCCAGAGATGGAGTAGATGGCTTATGTACCAGGACTGTCTGACTGGTGGCCCTTGGGCTACATCCAGCCTGCAAGGGGTTAATATGCAGTGTGGGGGCTCCCACCTGGCCACTGCTCCCCATGTTGCTCTTGCTACTCTGGCAGTGGTCCGAGTCCTTGGGATAGGGCAGCATGTTGGGAGGCCTCCTAAATTTGCTGCCTGCTCAGCAGTATCAGCAGGGGCAGCTCGGGAGGGGGTATGCACAGCAGTGGGCAGGGAGAGATCACACTGCTTATGCAGTGAGGGACGGCATGAGGTGGGGGTCTAGGGGAGCCCCTGCAGCATGCAGCCAAGGGCCTGTGTGGTTTGGGGACACCAGCCAACCTGAAGTCGGACAGCCCTGGCTTATGTGAAATTCATTTTCCTCTCTTTCCTGCTGCGGTTCTAGTGTTTGTGACATAGCTCTGAGCAGGAGGGATCTGAGTTCAAAATGTCTGGTGCACGTTTCTAGATGTCTCTGGCTACTTAGCGTCTCCTCCTGCCCTACTCTACCGTTGCATCCCATGCTTTGCCCCTCTCTTCTTTATTTTCCCATTATTCAAATGACACTTCTCAACATGCAGGCCTGCTTCCTCTTTCACACTTATTTTCTGCCAGCATAACACCCTGGGCTTCCTGGATGACCCTGCAATGGAGGATGCAACCCTTGTGGGCCAGGCTGTGGTGTGTGTATGGGGAGGAAGGAAAAGGGGGAATCTCTTTTCCTTGCATCTTCCTCTGTTGTTTTTTTGAAAACATATTTTGCTGACTAAATTGATGTTCCTTTCATGCCTGTTATAATAGTAATAATAAGCCTATTCTAAAATGAATTGGAGGAGGTAACATTTAGAAATAATACTAGAAGTCATGTATCCCATCACACATGAGGGAGGTGGACAAAGCCCAGCTGTCAGTCAAGACCAAGAAAGACAGCAAGGCCAATTATCATTGAAGATTGCTTTGCCCAAGCATACAATCCACAAAGTGTTTTGCTTGTTCCTTTGTCAGTCTAAAATGCTGGCTGAACTCGTGCAAGGTGTTGGAAGTGAAGGTAATTTAGAAGCTTTGTGTTTGGTTTTCTGAATATAGAAAGTGGTGTTTGTTCGGCTCTGAGATGGTATGAATAACCAAGTAAAAGGGGCCTATGCTGTAAGCTTAGGGGAGCCATGTTGCATTTATTCCTGTAGTTTCCTTTTGCGGATGCCATTTCCATGGGGTGTCATGTATAAACTGCATTCTCACTTCTTTTGTTCTCAGTAGATTAGTACAAGCAGGGTGTCTCAGCCAGTGAACCAGCCAGTTGGGCAATAAAACCGGGTAGCAAAGGTGTTTGTGCTACCCTCCTTTAGAAACGGCAAATTTGGGGGAGTCGTTATGAAAAAATGCCTCTGTAATGTCTCTTAGGTGCATATAGCATCCATAAGTACCCTTCTGTTTTAAGAACTTGGGATTCCCCTGAAACTAAAATCTTCCCATCACTAGCACCCCTCTATCCATCCCTTCATCTGGCAATGGCGTTGGAGAAAAATATTGATCTTCCTCTATAACCTCAAGACTGAAATTCATAGTGCAGGAGCCCTCCTTGAATGATGTCTTGCCTCCAGTCTTTCTATTTGCAGACATGCTGAAGTTGAATTTTATTCATATCAGTAGTTCTGCTCACTTGAATGAGACCAACCAGTTCGTGTAAAGTTATTCATTAGTGTGTGGGATGAAGGTCTCAGTTGATTTGTCCCCAGTGTAATCTAGATGACACTATGATGTATTCTGGTACAATTATATAGAGTGTTTTGATTGACATCAATGTATGTTATAGTCACCACCCATTACAGCTTAAATTTTGCATCGGTGTTTTGATTTTGATTCTTAGTATCAAAAATGTGTTTTGGACTATCTTTTTTCAGTTTTGTGCAGTGTCACGTTGCTCTTCGAACTAAGAAGAAGGGCATGGGGGAATGAGGGAGAGAGGGAGCCACAGGCTCCATTCTCCATCTTTTTTTCAGTTTACATGTAGCACGGTTCTTTGGCCTGGTCACGTAAAATTATTGGCAAGTATCATGATTTATGATCATGATCTGCTAGGAAGGAAAGTGCCTTGTATGCAGAAAGCTGCCCAGATGGGGCAGACATGATGACACCAGGCCAAGGGTGGCCTAATGGCACCTGGGTAAGATTAGAAACCACTCCACAGTTTAGTCCAGAAATCTTCAGCGTCATTGCTCTGTGTCTGGACATGCATGGCATTCAAGAGTTAGCATTGTTTTCTAAAGTAGCCTTTGCCAGCTGTTAACCCGCATGCACCCCGGATCAGAAGGTATCAGTCAGAATGACTTCACTGATGTTTATTTATACCAGATTTCTGATGCTAAAATACCAGTGTTTGCAGAGGAATATATTTAAAATAATGGGACTGAAAAACCTCAGTGCTACTTTTAAATACATTGGTTGTTAGCCCTTTGAAGGAGAGGGAGTGTAGTTTCAGTGGGGCATGTCTATGCAAACCAATTCTGATTTCAGTAATACGTGTGGGTATACACCGACATGCGTTCACGCATGTTTTAACTCTGTTATAGGTATAGGTGGATAGACATAAATGCCTAATTCAGTTTTCAAGGTGGACCGCCTTGTTCGATTGCAACTGAACCTTGCTGTGTCGTAGTGACACCTGCTGGAAAAAGTTTGAATGACAGCACCTAGGAACGGCCTCAGGGTTGCTCCCTGCTAGGGATAATTATTAAATCAATAGCTTTTACCAGCACGTTTGTTTTCGAAACTTTCCTTGCACTCATTCCTTGCTGCAAACTCACTTCCCCGTGTTTCTTGTCTGAGTGTCAGAGGAAGCGCCTCAAACGTTATTTCTCTGTTCCTGCGTGCAACTATGGGTCTTTGAAAAGACAGGGCCTTGCAGTCATTTGGGTGTAATGAGTTATGGCTGCACAACTGGCTTGTAGTTTATTCTTTTTTCCAGCTTAGGTCTTCATTTCGTTTAGAGGGACTTTGTCAAGACTGGTCAAATGCTGAACCGACCAAGCTGACTTCTTAAATAAAATCTTGGCAACTCCATCATAAATGTTTATGTTTGTCCTTTAAATGTAATGTTTGAAAGAGGGGGAAAACAGCCCAGCATTTATGAAAAAGCCCATAATAACACATGCATTCTGTTGCTTATGAACAACCTACCGCCGATGTGCTCAGAAGTAGTGAAGGGAACAAGCCTTCAGAAGATGATGCTACTCAAGTCACTTAAGCCAAGTCAAATACAGGAAAAATATGTTGTAGGGAATAATGCTGTGAACTAGGAAAACTGGACTTAGACCCTGGGACAGAAACTTTAAGATGTTGATTTGGACAACATAGCTGATGGCATTTCAAGTTGGGGATGGCCTTCCTGCATGTGTGTGAACAGCACACAGAACACAGCAAGCCTTATTTTATCCCTATATAGATAACACACAATGATTCTCCACCTGGTGTTTTTGCTTAAAAAAATCAAGCCTAGTATTAGAAAGCTTAGAAAATCTTTTAACAGGCCAGGCTGAGTTTCTAGTATGTAATAATATAATTGTGGGTGATGTTTTGGAGCTTCAATTTAGCTGGGCTGAAACGAGAGTGTCTATGCTGGCTTAACTAAACTGGTTTAAAATGACACTTATTTGGCTAGGTACAGCCATTCAAAAAGCCTGAGGCGGAATCAGTCTAAGTTATGTGATTTTCTGTAAGTGCCATAGTTTAGATCAGAAGTAAGCAGGACACACATTCGCCCTTTGGTGGGAGGGTGGTGCAAATATTTGCCTGGGTGTGCCATTTTTAAACCGGCTGATGTGTGCCGAACATCTGTTCCGTTATGGGTATAGACTGGTTTCCGATCACTTATATCAGTAAAAGTGTAATGTGTGGCCTTTAAGTTAAACTGGTGCATTTTTCTTGTGTGGACAAGGTCTAAGTTACTTGTTGCAAATTATGAAAAGTACTAAATAGTATTAGCACTCAGTGGCCTCAAAGAATTGAAAGGAGTTCCTAGTGAAGCAGCAGCTGGTGGTTGATGATGACTGGCAGCAAACTTAGCTCAAGAGATGTATACCTCCTGATGAGGGATGCGTGTGAAGCCCAAATCAAGAATGGTTTCCAATGCTGTGCATTAATTACCTATTATAGACGGGCTCATTTACAATAAAATCATCTGGCGATCTTTCCCCTTTGTCATCTCAGGCTTCTGTGGCTTTGAGATAGTCTACAGAAAGACCTGATCCTTTGGGAAGAAGAGGAATTCCTTGCGTCTTTGTCTGCACGGTCCATAGCTGTTCATATCAAATGAAAGTTTGAAGAAGATATGTCCCTAAAGGTGTGGTTCCCGTGAACCACATTGTCACTGTTGCTGTTTCTGCTTGATGAGTTAATGGCTGTGCATCACTTTTTCCTCCTCTTTCTTCCCAGGCAGGGGATTGGATTCGTAAACATTTCTCACCACGGCAAAGAGACAAGCCTGTGAAAGAAGGAGGGAGGTATGTCCCCGCTGGGAAGAGAGTGGGTGCCCTTCATCCTGATTCTCCTTACACTTGTGTGGGGTGGAGAGAGAATTCAGGCACAAAGAGCAGGTACGTGGTGATGCTCCAGTATCCAGACCGTGGCAAATAGCCACCTAGATTTTGACTTTAATTGTGAAGGGAAAGGGGTAGAAAGACAAACCAAGGAATGCACGGGCCTTTATGTGGATATACTAAAGCAGGGGTAGGCCAAATGTGGCCTGTGGGCCAGATGCGGCCCGCCAGACCATCCTATCTGGCCTGCGGGGCCCCTAAAAAATTTAGAAAATTAATATTTATCTGCCCCTGGCTGCTTGTCATGCGGCCCTTGATGGCTTGCCAAGCTCAGTAAGCAGCCCTCCACCCAAAATAATTGCCCACCCCTGCACTACAGTACGTATACGTAGATCTACAAATAGCTTGCAAATGTTCAGGCAAAGCACTGAAAAAGCCCCTTGGGTAATATGCCTTGCTTGTGGGTTGCTGGGAAATATATGCAAGTCTGGCTTTGCAGTGCTAGAGAATTGTGATTTACAGTGTGCAAGTATTTTGGATTATGCAGGATTTGGGTTATAAATATCTTGACTGAAATCAAAAAGTTCAGTTAGAGGGTTGGGGAAAGAAATGCTAATAAAGGAACAGTCCTTTGTTGTCAAGGAAGCAGCTCTAGTATTCGAGGAATCATCATCCTTCAGTCAACATTTGCTGGCCAACAGAATCAGAATAATCTTGTTATAAACTTTTT